>NC_082683.1:53425653-53618153 GCF_949987515.2 Delphinus delphis
GGGCTTTCCCTCAGCTAACATCTGTCAGCAGAAATACAGCTAGTGGTTGATTGCTTGTCTCTGAAACCTTGCAATTTTGATGCATCATCCCCTCAACCATAATATGTAAAACAGTAAAAGGAAAGTAAAATCAGGAGGGAGTGTGGCTGTGCGCATGCACGTCCCCGGGTGTCTGTTCAGGGATGGTTCTGAAAAGGTGCTGTCTGGTTCTCCCCATGAAGCATCCTTGTCAAAGAAGGAGGATTTGTATTGTTAGTTATCTGATTTTTCTTTGTTTCCCTTGTTTCAGTGTTCAGTTGCATTTTACTGTTCAGAACTTGAAGGATGCATTCAAACTTATGGAGCATGACATTTTAACTATCTCATCTCACCATGATTTATCTCAATTTACTTTCCTCCAAACTGTAGTCTTGAGAAAAGCACACCACCTCCAGGTTCTCCAATGGGTAGAAGACTATAAACGGCATTAAATGAGCCCAATGTCAGTTAACTTGTGAGCAAGGCTTACTCATTAGATCCTGATTGTTCTCCTAATGAGATGCTTTCCTTCAGGATGGGAACGTGGGAACGTCCGCAATGGTCTCTGCAGTGCTTGCTGAACGTTCAATACGAAACAGCAAAGATGATGAATCAAACGATCCCCAATGAACGCGGGGATGTTCTGAACCCATCAGCCTGGCAGATCCTTAACATTTCGTATTTGAGGTTTCTGTTCCCCAAACATTTGCTCTGCCCCCAAATGATGCATTACCCGCAAAATGCATCAATCCCAGGGCCCAGGGTGTTGCTGCCAGCGTATATGTTACTGTCTTTAGTTGACTTCCATGTTAAAGTCAACCTCAGCTGAACTTTGGTGGTAAAAACTCAACTCTGTCTGCACTCTCTCTAGGAGCCTCTGCTTCTGAGTGGAATGAATCGATAATGAGGTCATGAACAAATGTTATTAATGCCTTTTATTAGTTATATGGATGTTAATGTGTCCGATCGACACACAACTTTCTACCTCTCTAGTCTAACGCGCTGTGACCCTTAGTTCCCCCTCCTCTTCCTCCCTCTCTTTCATTCAGTCACAGTTACAGTGAAAGAATAATATATCACAAGCCATGACCACTTGGCTTTTATGAATTATCTGTTTAGAAAGATGCGAAGCTACCTTTTATAGCCACCATAATAGGTACTTAGACACAGTGGATCAATAGTGAACAAGTTTGCTGGTTATAGTTAATGGGTACCAAAGGGACACTCTGACAGTGACCTCTGACATTGTGTCTGACAAGAAATCTTTAGAGCAAAAAACAAGGAAGACAGACAGTTTTTAAATTTATGAATGTAGATCCATAGCAAATCATGACAGTTTTCTTCAGGTGGAAATAATTTGGATTTGCAGGAAGTCACTCATTTCTGCACACCCCTTAATTAGGACCCCTGAACTAGAAATAGCAGTCCACTTCTATGCTTTTTGGAAACAGCTATGGTGCCAGGCCTGACACAAGCCTGCTTGTTATCCAAGGAGAACCAACTGAGATTGTTTTCCTGTCGAAAAGGACTTTTCTCTTTATGAAATATGCTGTCATTTATAATTTTAAGCAGGCACAGATTTGTTAAACAGCTACACAGTAATGGGTTTCTATAAGAAGATCCACAGACCCATAGTTCTGGAAAGAAATTGAGCTTATGAGATATTTAAAAACCTAATGGGAATGGAATATTTTGGGTTTCTTCAAAAGATGGTTTCTGCTCTGCACATTGTCAAGGGAGTTGAATAATAAATCCATTGTTATGTGTCTGAGAGTTTGAGGCAATTATATTTTCATACATCCTGTGGAGTTGATCTTAGGGAAATCCACCAGGGTGCCTAGGCCACATTTTCCCCTCACTGCACTGCGGGGGACTCCCAAGGGTGAATGTTAACGGTGGCAAGCAGGTTTAAAAAGAGTCAGGGAAACAGGTAATTTGTGAGTGGTCTTGAAGAGAGCAGACTGCAGCATTCCACCTGGCAGAGAAATTAATATACGCGGCACCCAATCCAAAAGAGTGGAAAGGCCTGTGTGTGCAAAGCCCTCTTCACTCCACTCCACATGTACATACCGTATTATGATGTCACACTCCAGTAGCACTGCTCTGAAGTCTCAATGGTCTCCCTGCTGTTAAGCACCATTGAAAACACATTTGTCCTGACTGTTCTTTTCTTTTTAACCCCCTCTCATCTGTGTAAGATGAATCACTCCTGGATCCAGACTGACTCTGAGGGCAGAGCCAGGTCCTGACGAGGTAACCAGCCTCCTATGGCTTAAACATTTTAATTAATTTCAACACTAATGCACAAATGAGAGTTAATCACCCTGCTGCAGTGCTTTCTAATTTACTAAGTTTATTCATTAAAACTTTCCTTACTGAACTTTGATTGAATGTCATGCTTTTTTGGAGGCCTTTCAAACTGCCTTAAGGGTTTTTAAGGTGGTATCTCGGGCAGCTGCTGAAAGCTTTTAGTGTTTGCTTAAAGAGAAGAATGGGGAGGATCTGATCAGCAAGAAATCTTCTCTGTGCCGATTCTCTGTGCCGAACAAGGAGTCTTTTAGGTGGCAGGAGGCCTGTAAAAGCAGATTTGTTTTTAAGCAACATACAAAAAAGAAAGGGAAACTTAAGTATCTAATAAAAGAAATAAAATCAGTCACGTTAGTACTTGGCAAAACTTGGAAATACATTTCAGGGTAGTTGCAGCCATCCTTTAAAAACCAACAGAACGATAGCAGCACTTTTATTCGTGTGGGGAGAGAGAGTCATAATAGGTTTGCCAACCTCATTATTTGGGAATCAATGTAATACAAATCTTAGGTTAAAAAATCACAGTTTTTTCCATTAAATGCTGGTACCTAAATTTTTTACTGAGATATTGTTTCAGTGACGCATTTTATTTAAAATTAACTCAAGAAAACCACAATTTTTAACTCTCTAATGAATAGTATTCAATATTAGGGGACAAAGTACCCCATACTCTCAGTTAGGGAAAGGCAGAGCTCAGGCTGACAGGTAAAATATATGCAACTGATTTTTCAGTCCTTGACAATGTTGGTGTCTAAAAATGTGCTTCTTCCCAGTTTCTATCTTTCTGTGCCCCATTCTGAGACAGAAAAATTACTTTAAAAGTTTAATAAACACCCCAATAACTTGGAAGGAAAAATTCAAGTCAGAGATATTAATGAAAACACCACTTCAAATATGCCATGCATCAAAATACAAGTTTTCACATTCATTTCCACATTCTATAAATACTGCTCAGTGTTATGCAACAAGACATGACAAACTCATTTTTAAAAGGTATTTTTAACTTCAGGGAGGGAGAAAGGTTACCCAAATTCATTCTTCCTTGGAAAATGAAACTTAATGGGCAAGGGCTCACTTCCGCACTTGCAGGGGGCATGTCTTGTCATTTTGAGCTGGCTCATGAAATACTCCAACTTTCCAGCCTCTTGAAAGAGCTCTTTAAAAGAGGCTTCTCTTCAGATATGTAATCCCTGTGTCCACAAAAACACAACTGAGAGAGAAATATGTCAGTGAAAAAGAGAGAGCATGATAGCAAAATATCTGAGCATTGAGGTCAAGCAACTCGGCTTGGAATCTTGATTTTGCTATTTATTAGCTGTGTGAATTTGGACCAGTCATGGAACCTCTCTAAGTGTGGTTTCCTCACGTACGAATTTAGCATTATTATAGTAGCTATTTCATAGGACTTTTGTGAAAAATAAGAGCTAATGCCTATGTAGCATTTTCTGTATATAGTAAGTGGCATTTACAGGTGCCAAACATCGTTTACTCCTCACCCTGGTTTCGGGAATTAGTATTATTTTTATTCCCCATTTACAGATGAGGAAACTGAGTCACAGACAGGCAAAGTAACTTTCCCAAAGTCACACCACTGAGTTAGCTGAAGCTAGAGTTTCAACACTGGTAGCCTGGCTCCTGAGTCTGTGCACTTAACTCCTTTACTATATTGTTTAATTTAATTATTACTTAAATTATTTAATTTAGTTATTTACTATATTATTTAAATTAAAGACCATATGCGAAGGACATAAGATCATGCCCGGCCCAAGGAAGTGATTAATAAGGGTTAGCAATTGTTCGCTTTTATTATTATGGGTGTTCAATAAATGCTTGTTGGCTGATTGAATAAATAGATTCTGTGAGGGATTCTTGAAACCCCAGAGTACAAATACTTTTGCTAATGAGCAACTGACCTGGAGAAGTGGAAGGAATGCCTTTCAACCTTCATGCGTTTCAGTAGCATGGAAACATCTGGGTGCACATGATGGTGGGGGCTATTTTACTCCTATTTGTAGGGGGAAAAAAAGAGAAGAAAAACAATGAATAAGCTCTTTTAATATGTAAACAAGGGAAATCTAGACTAGGTGATCCTAGTCACTGGTTCCTGAATCTCGATGTGCATTAGATTCATCTGTGGGGCTTTAAAAAAATACTGATAATTGGACCTTCCCCCAGATCTACTGAATCAGAATAAATAAGGACGAAATTTAGGCAGATGTATCTTTTAAAAATATCTTATGGAAATAAAACATCATACAGAAAGGTGTACAGGTCATACATACACAGCTTGATGACTTTTTACAAAGTGAACACACTCACGTAATTAGCACCGAGAAGTCCCCCAACAGCCCTTGTGTCCCCTTCTAGTCTGTCCCCTTCCAAAGCATAACCGCTATCCTGATTTCTGACACATGCATTACTTTTTCTTGATGTTTAGTATAAAACCCAAATGGAATCATGCCGTATGTGTTCTTTAGAATCTGGCTTATTTTGCTCTACTTTGTGTTTATGAGATTCATCCATGATGCTGTGTGTAGTGTAAGGTCATCCCTTTTCGGTGCTGTCTACTGTTCCACTGTATGAATATGCTGCAGTTTATTTATTCATGCAACTGTGGCTGGGCACTTGGGTGGTCCCTTGTGAACTATTACAAATAGTGTTGCCATGAAATTCTTCTACGTCTTTTGGCAGATTTTGCATTTCTCATGGGTATTTCCCTAGGAGAGAAATTGATGAGTTGAGGGTATACCTAAGTTCAACTTCAGGAGATTGAGCATGTGTGTTTTTACAAAGCACCACAAGTGATGAACAGCTAGGGCCAGGAACAACTGATCTTAGCTGGGAGGCCTTATGGATAACTCAATTGGTGTTTACAGTGTTGGAGTATAAGAAACATTTTTAAAGCCTGATGGGAATGGAATATTTGGCATTTCTTGAAAACTGGCCTTTGTCCTTCATCTAGCAAAGGAATTGGTTAACATTAGAGCTGGTGAGGGTTAGGGTTGAGGGCTGTGGAACCAAAGCAGCAAGAAGAGTAAATTGGTCTACATCTCAGGGGAAATTTTTTAATACCAGTGTCTTCGCAGTATCTTATAAAATATTACAACCCAGAGGCTCTTCTGTAAGTACCCAGGAAAAAGGGAGCACCATTTCTTCTCTAGCCTGGGCTTCTGCTTTTACTCCGTTTCTGAAATCACGGAGCCCCTCCCACAGCCTCTACCCTCTGCCTAGGATACTTCTCATGGCCTCCCCTCCTTCCTCCTCTCCTGTCCCCATGACCCTCCTCTTCCAAGAAGCCTTCCTTGTTTTTCCTGTTGTCGCAATTGACTGAGAGCTCCTTGCAGGCAGGACCTTAACTTACCCATGTTGGTATAACCAGGAATTGCTGTATATTTTCAGTCAATGCTCAGTCAGTACTTTAAGAAAACTACTCTCAACAGGTATAAAATGAGCAGCTTCCTCATAAAATTTCAAGGCATTAAAAAGCATAGATCCTGTACATGTTTCCAAATGGTCCTTCCTTTGGAGTCTTTCAGGTCAGCATAATGCTTATGAGCACAGGCCCACTGACCCTGACCAGGACACGTGGAGGGGACAAAGGAGAACAGGACAAACCTTACAGAAGTTAGTTAATTGATTAACCAATCAATTAATTATTAACATGATATACAAACAGAAGAGTCTTTTCTTGGGGCTTTCAAGGAACCAGGGTTTAGCTCCAGGACTGATGTGATGGGAGAAGCGAATTGGACTTTCTGTTTATTATTAACCCCTCTAAGCCATGGTTGTCACAAAGGTGGGAAAAGCAGAGATATACTCTTCCTTTGGAGATAATACCATTCCTAAATGCTTTAGAACAAGGGGTTGCTGAGCAGGGTTGCTGCATACGACTGTGCAGGGTGTGCATTGCACAATTCCAGAGTATGAAAATGAGCCCCTTGGAGCTGTAAGCCTCCTTAATGTCATCTGTAAAAACTAATGCAGAGGGTTATTATGAAGATTTAAAAAGCTACCATGTCTGAAACAGAGAGCACAGTGGCTGACGAGTCATTGAACAGAT
Organism: Delphinus delphis; assembly: GCF_949987515.2. Classification (NCBI taxonomy): domain Eukaryota; kingdom Metazoa; phylum Chordata; class Mammalia; order Artiodactyla; family Delphinidae; genus Delphinus; species Delphinus delphis. Next base: position 53,432,039 of record NC_082683.1, read on the forward strand.
TTTTGTTAAGAACTTGCTCTTAGGGGGTACTCACAGGGAGTATGCAGACATTAATAAAGAAAGAAAGAAATATATACTTACAAATTGCAGTGAGTTCTCTGAAGGGGAAAAAACCCCCACAGAGAACAGTGGAATATAACTTAGAGTTGAGGGGTAGGTATGGAAAGGGAAGGCCTCTCTGGGGATCGACATTTACGCTGAGTATACAGAGGAGTCTGAATTCCCTTAGCAGAGAGTGGGAGAAGGTAGCTTTCCCAGCTGAGGGTACAGCACATGCAGGAGTGTGGCTGCAACACAGTCAGCAAAGGGAAGGCTGGTGTGGGCTGAGACTGGAAGTTCTTAACACATGCTGTGTCATGCTCCCTTCTCTCGTTTCCCTGGTTCTGTAACTCCAGCATCCATTCCAGCTCCTGGACACTAGCTGGTGAATGATGTGATCTGGTGAGTGTTCTAAAACATTGTGATTCAACTATCCTTATGGAAATAGCTGATGTAGGTGATACTAAATTGGGGGGATTCCAGACTCTCCTTTCTCCTGCCTTTTTTCCCCTTTTAGTGCCTCCTTCATTCACTAGTCGAAGGCACTGATCTGGGCCCCGATCCTCCCACTGTCACACCCTGTGTGGATCTTTCCTGGAAGCATCCATGCTTCAGACCTTCCCCGTGCTTCTTTTCTTTCATGCTTCATCAAATCTGGTCTATTCTATGTCCAGTTCCCTCCGGACTGGGCTAAATGCCTGACTAGCTCACGTGATTATTTAAGTTCAGTTTATAATGGCTTGTTAGGTTGACCCTTACAGGGGATTTGTAATATTTCTATCTTAGTCATTATTTTCAATATCCTGATGATAACAAATACTCGTCATTGTCAGGATATTGAATGGTCATTTCAAGCACAGGGAAAGAACAAATGGCGTAGATTTTTGGATGGCTGATAATCCAAAATTATATCCCAGAGGCTAAAACCAGGCCTTGACATAAATTAATTCAACTCTCAGAATAGTTTTCTCTGCAAACGGTGTCTATGACTTTCCCAGTCACACTAAAGTTTTTGAAGAGTTAGGTGGGAAAAGAACAGTTGAAGAGCTACGAACATTGTGAATCCATTAAGGACCTTTCAGATGGAGGCCTGACAGGGATTCCTCTGAGGGCTCTTCTTGCATCACTGGGCCTCACAGATCCCCCTTCTTTGATTGGGGTTCTCCTGGCATTGACCACTGTCCCAAATTAGAACCTGTCCCAAATTAGACTTATTTTTTTTTTATCAATTATTACATTATAGGAGAACTGGCTTTCTTGGCAAACATCAAATAGGCAATAAGAAAAGAAAAATGTCTGCCCAACTAGATGACTCTCCTCATCTGTAAGGTGGAGGATGATAGTACTTTACCCCTCAGAACTGTGAGGTCAAAAGAAACTAATATAGGTTAACGGTGTTGAGCACACAGAAGGTACTGAGAAAAGGATGTCGTACCTTCTTATCCAAAATCCTTGGAGACAGATGTGTTTCAGAATTTTGACTCTGTCTGATTTTAAAAAGGTAATGTAGTGCACATACTGTATATGGTATAATACTTCCTGTGGACTTTGAGGAAACACATTAATATTTCTTTAATCAAATGCACGCATAACACACCAAGTGGAATAAATAAAGACTATAAATAATTTTACATCAGTTCAGGTTATGTTTTGTCACTATAATGAACTGAATGCTTGTGTCCCCCCGCCCCCTGAAATTCATATGTTGAAATCCTAACACCAAATGTGATGGTATTAGGAGGTGGGGCCTTTTGGAGGCAATTAGGTCATGATGGTGGAGACCTGATGAATGAGATTAGTGCACTTATAAGAGAGACCCCAGGAGGCTCTCTTGCCTTCTTTTCATCATGTGAGAACACAAGAAGTTGGCAGTTTGCAACCTGGAAGAGCTCGACAATGCTGGCACCCTGATCTCCAACTTCCAGCCTCCAGAACTGTGAGGAATAAATTTGTGTTGTTTGTAAGCCACCCAGTCTTGAGTACTTTGTTACAGCAGCCCAAACTGACTAAGACAGTCACCAAACTCATGAAAAGCACTTTTGTTTTTAGAAATTAATGAATTGCAAATAAGAGATTTCTATTATTTTATTTCTGTAACTCAACTACTAAGATTATTCTCTTCCCCCCACCACTCACTAGCCATTCAAGCACCCTTTTCTTTATTCTGATTATACTTGGAAGTGCAGAAACTGATAATTTTTTATATGTTAACCGAGGACATAAGAACTGATATGTAGATATAAGAGAGTGGACTGTTCTATATTAGCCTATGATAAAATCTAGAACCTCAAAGATTTTAGCTCAACAGAAGAGGAAATTTGAGGATAACTCAATGGCTGTGTTGTGAGTGACTGAGCTCCCTGCCATTGGAAGCATCCAAGCAGAGATGGCAGTGTATCCATCATGGATGCAGTAAGTGAATTCCTGCAATGATGTCCACAGTCCCTTCCAAGTCTAAAGCCCTATAATTCTATGTTTTTATTAAGGGATTTAGTCACAGTCAAGGGAGATTTCATCTCCATTATACCAGGATTTGAGAAGAAGCAGGAAATTGTTATTTCCATCTACTCACTGGGCTATAAGCAAGCTAGCAGATATCTAAGGCAGTCTGTTGCTGAATGTGCTCTGTGGGATGATATTAGAGTTCTGTGATCCAATAAGTTTGGTTAGACAATTTGGTTAGATACTGTTGGGTTAGACAATATTAATATAATCTTTTTTAAAGGACTTATCACTGGCTTCAAAATGCTAATATATACCATAAATCTCCAAGAGGAAAGGGTAAAACGCCGAGTTACTCAAGCGTATTTTTCCACAGTTTCCAATTTAGGATGTCTCTGGCAAGGTTTGTCTTCCAGGGAACACACTATGGAAAAGCAAGTCTAAGCATGTCATGTCTTGGCAAAATAAATCGAGATGTATAGATGCTGCTATGCTGGTTGCAATGCAAGGTGTGGGGAAAACAGGGATGATGAAGGCCTATTCTCAACCCTAAAACTCAGGGAGACTGAATCTGGCATTTTGGCCATTTAAGTGTTTAAGCATCTTATATTTTCACATTCACTTTTCTGAATTCTTTCTCCTTCCTACCTTTAAATATTATGAGAAATCATTTGCTAAAGAGAAACCCAAGATACAGAGGCAGGAGAGAAGAGGTGTGAGCCATTGCGGTCCCTGAGTTTGGAGGCTTCTCCTAGGCCCATAAGCCCACCTGCTGTTTGCTCACACCAATCCCTGGCATACTGCTTCATTATTTGTCATCTCCGGGTACTAATGAGTCACTTGGAGATCTCTCTCAGATCCTGAGTGGTGGATGGAAGCTTTCAGGGCTCCAGTGAAGCCAAAGGTGCCAAGTACTCAAGCCATTTATTACCAGCACGATGAACGCCAACAATGGGTTTATACTGTCAGATTATACACTTAATTTAATTAATAAAAAAATTAAGATCGTCACCATTAACCTGCATTTGCTCAGAATGCCACAGGGGTGATTAGTTAGAACGGCACTGAAGGTTTTATAGTCCACTCTAGTAAGAATTACTTTGGTACCAATTAGGATTTTCTATAATATCACCCCGTGTAATATCCCTATTACATTACACATTTTCTACAAGTGATTGAGCTCAACACAATGCAGACGCGATGTCACAAGACTCTCCCTCAGAGCGTGCATGGGAACTCCCACAAATGTTAACATGCTCACTAAGTGGAGAGGAGACCCTGCTTTTTTATACTATATAAACCCATTTCAAGGGTAATGATTCTCTGTCACAGTCTTTCAGAGCAATGGGAAATTAGACTCACACATGGCTATGAGGCTTAGGGGATAAGGCTCTCCCTTGAACATCTCAGATCTAAAATGTTCCTTACTCTATATGGGAATTTTTATTTTTCAAGCCTATTTGACTTTGAAGAGCTTACTTCTAGAGTCAAAGAAGACAAAAGCATTCAGACAACTTTTTAATAACTTAAAAAAATCAGTACATGAGTAATTCTGGTTCATTGAAGAAAAGTGGGAAAATGCAGATTTAAAAGAAAAGAGTATAGCGAGTTCCCTGGTGGTCCAGTGGTTTGGACTCAGCACTTTCACTGCCGTGGCCCTGGGGTTCAATCCCTGGTTGAGGGAACTAAGATCCCGCAAGCCTCGTGGCCAGAAAAAAAAAAAAAAAAAGAGTATAAGAATCACATATGATCCCATCATCCTGAGAAATCCACTTATTACTAGGTTATATTCCTTTCCAGATTTTTTCTACGCAAATAAAATTTTATATTTTTTTAAATATAAACGAGACCATATTATATAGGCAGATTCATTCAACAACAATACAACATCAACATCTTGTCAGGTCAGTAACTATTTTTAAATTTTTTTTTAAGTTTTTTTTACAGGTTTACCTGTATTCATGCAACTAACTAATCACTTATTGTGGATTTCCAATTTCTTAACATTATAAACATTAACTATGGTGAACACCTTATTGGAAAAACCTTTGGTCACATTTTATATTATGTCTATGTAATATATTCTTAGAAGTGGAATTGCTGTGTCAAAAGTTAGGTGCATTTTAAGGCTTTTGATAGCCTTTGCCAAATCACCCTCCAAAAACGTTTTACCAGTATTTGTTCACATCAGTTTCTTCACCCAACCAGGCTTTTAAAATTCTCATTCTTTTCTGTCTTTGCTGATTAGATAGATAAAAATAGTACTGTGTCAAAGAAATCTTCATAATCTGGGTCAGAAGGATGGGTGTGATCTGAGTTGGAAGAAAGTAGGAAGGGCCAGGGATGTGGCATAAGATATTAAATATTCAAATGTCATAAGGCTCCAATTATTCAGTAACATTTATTGAGCCCTCAGTCTCTGCCCAAGGGAGTTTCAGTTTGTGTGTGCGAGTGAGGGTGGGGTGGGGCAGGAGGTCAGCCATGCCAACCGACAATATGATGCAGGGCGGAAGCATGTAACGGAGAAGTGTGCAGGATGTTATGGGAGGATCTGCAGTCAGGGAAGGCTTCCGAGAGGAGGCAGCCTTGAACTGAAACTTGAAGAAGGAGGAGGAATTGGCCAGTGGGTGGTAGCAAAGGCCGAAGGACGAATCCAGCATGGCTTAGGAAAGGACTAGATGGCCTCTGTTCTTTCTACAGATTTGCTCTGATGACCTGCTACTGTCAGGCACTGTTCTAGGAGGTGACAAATGAGAGACTAGATCCCCACCCTCACAAGACTTTCTGTTCTAATGTGGGAACTGGGTGCCCTACCGCCCCCCCCCCCCCCCCACTCCCGCGGAACCAACTGGTCTCAAAGAGAAGAGGAGCCTTGTTTGCCCTGTTCCATCTCGACATGCCCGGCGCCCAGAGCGAGGCCCCGATGAAATCTGGGAAGCCGTCAGAGACAAGGAAAAAATAAGGAGCAACCCGGATAAAGGGAAAGGAAAAAAATGAGTGAGGGATGAGTTGCCCGGGAAAGCGAGGGAAGCAGAGAAAAGAAGAGCGGGCCAGAGAGGAGGGGGAAAGCGGGAGAGGGAAAAGAACAGAGAGGAAGGAAGAGGGCGGTGCATCCTGCGGAGCTGCTAACCCCGCCCTAACTCCTGGGGCCCGAACCCTGCAGCAAGGCCCGGCCGCCCCCTGCTGCTCGCTCCCACCCCACGCCAGTGAGATTAGACAGGCAGGAGGGAGGACCGTCCCCAGAAGGCAGAGCAGGCCGTTTCCCTTGCTCAAATATTTATGTGCGCGGAAAGCAGCTGCGAGCCGAGCTGACAGCCAGGCCCTTCTATTTCGGAGGACTTTCTCATCAGGCTTATGTCATCTTTGGTTCTGTGGCCTAACCAAATTGGACTTTTCGTTTCTTAAAAGTATACCTGCTCCTCTCCCGAGTGTTTTTCCTCTCACTGCTTCTCAAAAATAACTACTAAAAACCTACGTCTTTCAGCCCGCCACGTTTCCTGGACTTGGCACATTCGGCTGTGCGAGTCACATCTACTTAAGCCTCTTTTGTAGCCTTAGATTAGACACCTTGTGTCGGACTCCACCTGGCGCAACAATTTAGAAGAGATGAGAAAGTCGGCAGGAATTGGGGGAAAAAGTCATCCTGGGTTTCCTTCCTTCCTTCTTTTCCTCCCTTCCTTCCTTCCTCTCTCCCACTCTCTCTCTCTCTCTCTCTCTCTCTGTCTCCTCTCTTTCTTTCCTTCTTTCTTTCTTTCTTCCTTCTTTTGGGTCAGCACAACTTTACAAATACTTTCAGTGTTTGTTTCATTTTCTTCTCCCTCCTAAAGCTGGCTGTCCATAAAAAATTCAGGTTGGATGTTCATTCCCTAAATGTCTTGGATAATTGGATGGAATTTCCAGCAATGGTCAAGTATTTAGGATAAAAATATCTCCTGACTTCAGCAGTATAACCCAAAAACTCTCATTAGTTACTCCACCTTAAGTATATATTTTTTCTTCAATGTTTTAGGTGATGAAGATTAAAAGTGATCCCATAACAGTCAGTATAGTATTTTACATTCACTAACCTTTTGTGTAATTTGATATGTTCCTTTAGGAAGTCGGCTATGGCTGTGTTAGGTGAAAGCTTGATTTATAAACATTGTCCAGGGGTGTATGGAGAGGGAATACACCTCATTTCCATCCTGAGTTTTTACCTTTTGCATCCGTTCACACCATTTAACAGTTCATTAATATATTTTTATTCTTCCTCCCCAAATTACTGTCACATTTTCTCTGTTAATGTGCAGTTTGAGAACTAGGCAGAGCTGAGATCAGAGGCCTTAGGGCTGGGTTGAATGGAGGGATATTTACTGGAAAAGACTCCAAATCATAACTGAGGAGGGGCAAGGGTGTGACTGGGAAAACAAAGCATCAAATCCAAAGGGAAATTCCCAACCAGACAGAACCCATTTCTGGAGTGCCTAGAACATGACATAGATAAGACCCCAAATTTGCCATAGGGGATCAGACTCCCAGTGATTGGTGCATATTATATGCCCCCAAATCTAATTATTCATTTAACCAATATATTGTTCATTGGTGAGAAATACCTGGTTGTTCTCTCTGAAATATATTCCTCAAATAATAACGATAATGTTTTTCCCAAATAACCCTAAATTCTAAATTAGATGCCATTGGCACATTGTTACAAAATTTGCAAAGTATTTCAAGTTCATCATCTCATGTAATTCTCACAGCAACTCTATGAGGTGCTTGCAAATAATGAAATGGAATTTGATTGCATATGACTTGCCCACTCAGATTAAAAGTGCACTTGAAGTGTTACATCTAGACTCATGATAAAGAAACTACAGAACAAAAAATTTTTTTAAATAGTCTAAAATTTACCAGAGAGAAGAGACTGATTATTTTCCAAACAATGACAGCTAAGCTGACAGCAGATTTCTCTATGGCAACATAATGGAATAATACCTTCAAAGTGCTAAAGGGAGAAAAAAAAAGGTGAATCTAGAATCTTATACCTAGCTAAACCATCCTTCAAAAATGAGTATGAAATAAAAACATCTTAGTCATGAAATTCTGAGAAAGTTTACCATCTATAGACCCACTGAAAAGTAGATTCAAAAGGAGTGGGAAGCAAGAAACAGCAGGGAGTAGACAAATTGGACATTTAATTAATTTACTTTTCAGAAGTCTAAACTATTATATAAAAGTGAAATAAAATCTCTACATAATAATAAATGATAAAGAAAATGAGAGAAGTTCAATCGGTTGGAAAGTTGCAAAAACCTTGTCAGGAGGAGAACAATGCCGAATAACTTTACGTTCTGCTTTAGAAAATATATGGGGTTTTTTTGGGGGTTTTTTTTGGTTTTTGCGGTAAGCAGGCCTCTCATTGTTGTGGCGTCTCCCGTGGCGGAGCACAGGCTCCGGACGCGCAGGCTCGGAGGCCATGGCTCACGGGCCCAGCCCCTCCGTGGCACGTGGGATCTTCCCGGACCGGGGCACGAACCCGTATCCCCTGCATCGGCAGGGCGGACTCTCAACCACTGCGCCACCAGGGAAGCCCTAAAAAATATGTAGTTTTATATGCAGGTTAACAAAGAAAGTTTCAGTTGTATCAACTTTTTTTACTTAAAAAAAATCTCAAGAAAATATGGCTAACTTTTAAGATTTGTTCAGTCTGGGTAGTGGGTACACGTGTATTATCTGTAGTTTTCTGGAAGTTTTACATAATTAAAAAAATTAAAGTCTCCTTTTCTATTTGTCAATCTACAACAAAAGTGTTTAAAGTATATCCTCTTTCAGGAAAGAATCCCACTTGAGAATTTTAATTTAAGGAGATAGACAATAAAGTACCCAAAAGTGTAAATATAAGCATGTTTTCTATCCAAAGTTAATGATACTGAAAATTAGAAGTAAGCTTCTGGAAGGCAGAGGCTTTTTCTATTTTATACCTGTGTCTCCCAAAGTGCTAGCACAGAACTTAGTATTAAGCCCTCAATAAATATATGTTGAAAGAATAAGTAAAGAAATGTGCTAAATGTCAAGTGGTGGAGAAGTACGTGACATTTTAGAAAAATTTCCACCAAAAATATTTAAAATTTATATTCTGACCCAGCTGTGATTTGTATTTTGATATAAGTATAAATATTTTTATTTACATTTTGACCCAGCTATGCCAAAATAAAGCCACTTCCCTGATTTTTCCTTTCCTGTGAATTCTTCTTTCTCCTAAATATGTCTCAATCACATCAAGGGAGAGGGTGATCAGACCTTCACTGGAAGCTTAACATTTTTACTCTTCCTCATACAAGGGTGCCCTCCTCCATCTCAGCTGAGTTCCCCTCCCCAGTTCTGGCTGCCTCCTGCGTAAATTATGCCAAAGAGTATTTCCCTCCCTTGTCATCCAACACCACTTCCCCCCTGTACTTCCTACTTTGATGAGTAATAATACAAATAAGAATTACAGTCTTTTTGAACCCTCACAGTGTGTTGGTTATTACTCATATTATCCCATTTAATCCACAAAGGGTCTTTTGAGGTTGGTATTAGTATTTCTCCCATTTTACAGATGTGGAGACTAAGACCGGGGATTAAGGAACTTGCCCAAGGTTAGATAGAGAGCAGGTGAACCTGACTCCAGAAGGTAAGCTCCTGACCAGTACAGTAGCCTGCATCCACCCAGGAGCTAAAGGAGGGGGCGAGGGGAGGGGGTAGAATTGGTATTGGAAGCACTGGGAGCCTCTCTTTCCCTACTTCTAACCAGGAGCCAAACTCTGCCAATTTTATCTCCTCCTAAGAACTAACATTTTTAAAGTGCTTGAGTCTGTGCCAGGAACTGTGTTCTGAAGCCTTCTAACATCATATGAGATGGAGTTAACATTAACATCCTCACATGTGGAGATACCGAGGCATGAGAAGGGACGTATTGTCCGCAAGGTTGGTGAACAGCAGATTCAAGCCCAGGCAGCCTGGCTCTGGAGCCACGTTCTTAACCACTACTCTGGACCGCTTCTGGGCAGAGCCCCACTCCATTCCTACTCTGCCATCCCCCTGCTGTACTTGACTTGAGCTCTTAGCATCTCTTTACTGAACTAATGCAACAGCCTCCTGTCTCTATTTCCAGGTTCTCCCCTCCCCTCGCCCTAATTTTACCCTCCACTCTGCCACCAGAATGGTCTTTTGGAAACAAAACACTGATCGTGTCTTTTTTCAGCTGGAAGAAGCCCAAGATCCTTCCTCAGCACCTGCAGGATGAGCTCAGGCTCCTTAGCACGGCATCCCGGGCTCTTCCCAGGCTGGCTTGACCTCTGCGCCCCGTCTCCCGGCACTCCCGTAACCGCACCATCCACCCTGCTGCAAGGAACATGCCACGTCCCTTCCCATTCTCTGCATCTTTGCACACACTGCTGCTTCTGCTCAGAATGCACTTGCCTGTCTCCTCTGGCTGGGGAACTTCTCATGTGCCCTCTACCCATCCTTCCAGCCCTCCTGTGTGCTTCCCACCACTGACCACAGCAATCATTGGGGTCATCTACAGTGACTCATACATCATCAGAACCTCCCTGGGCACAGAAAGGTCAGGAACTCCCAGCAGATGTGCACCTAGACCTGACTCGTCCAGCCCAGTGTGGCTGGAGCTGCTTCTGTCTCGTCCACACACAGGCAGCTGCGGGGCTGGGGCCTCAAGACTGGCTGGTCCACAGGGCAGCAGGGTGGCCACGGTTCAGGATGGTTCGGGATGGTGGGGCCTCAGCACCCTGCCTGGGTTTCCAGCACAAACTGCTAGACTAATCAGTGAACAGTGCATGGTTAACGTGTAAAATGGGTGTATCCTGCCCATTAAGATGCATGGTGAGCCTCTGAGTGAAATCACTGTCTAATCCAAGGTGCAAGCTGGGGTCAGGGGGGCGGGACAGAATGAAGGACATGGTCACGGAGAGGACACCACACCCACAGCAACAACCCCTGACGAGGCTTTGGAGAAGAGAGATCAGAACCATGTTCCCTCCATCCCTTTTCAGGGGCAGGTATCATGATGAGACAACAATGAAATAAAGACCCTAGGTGCCCTGGAGAAGGAAAGGGGATTTCTGCTCATCCAATTTTATGGACTTTCAACTCAACGCTGTGAGGCAGGCAGGGCAGACTTTACTATCTCCATTTTATAGAGGAGGAAACTGAGGCTCAGAGAAATGACATGATTTGGAAATTTATGATATGAGTGAGTGGCAGAATTAAGACTGTAATGTAGGTTTTTTGGTTCCAGGTCACAGCTTACTCCTCTGCCCTAGGGCACCACCAGCCCATAAGGTGCTTTGGGTGAATTTGGAAGCTGTGTCCCCTTCCTCCAAGTGGGAGCAGGAAGTACCCACTTGGGCCGGCTTGGTGGGCAGGGCACCAGCTGGACCACTGCCCTCGTACCCATCATGGCACACTCTACACAATCTAGGGGTGGCATTCACTCTTGGGTCCTGTTGCCCTTCCCCGATCAGACTCCCCCGTCACCTTTAGACACTCTTCAGTGAGCAGCTCTGGATGGACCAGCCAGGCTGGTCGGTCAAAGGCAGGAAGTCTGTGGTTAGGGACCATGCTTCCCAGGGGTCGACCCCTTGGGTGTGCGGATGGCATCCATCACCCAGGTCCCACCTGAACTGCCCCTCAAAGCTCTGTCCTCATGAAGTCTCCAATCTATTTAACATCTCCCCTGTCACCAATGTCTTCTATGACATCGTACAGCAAAGACATCGTGTGATGGAACGCTTCACACAGTGTGCATGCTCCATAAATATTAAACGATGACAGGATATTTTTTTTTCAAAAAGATAAAGGTTCCCCCTCTTAGAACTCTTCTCTATTGTACATCTTTACCAAGAGTGGGTTAAGACGGTCCATCTTTCAGCAAGAATCAGGGTCTGGAGATTAGTGAAGTGAGAACTGGTCAGGTTTAATGGCACAAATAATATTTTATTTTTATTTCAATTTTAATACACTATCAACATGCAATGAAGTAAGATATACGGCAACACTTGAGGAAGGAACTGCCCTCCAACTTATCTTCAGTTACCAATCTGGGACCCGTTTCTCAAGTTATCTTTCTGCCAGTCTTGAGGATCTCAAAATATTTTAGCTTCATCAAAATGATATATTAGGAAGGGTAAAGGTCACCTTAAACTTTGCACAAGAAATTGGAGTAGTGTTTGACCATGACACTTGGAAATTTTCTTCCCCAAAAGATATAAAGAAGCCAATAAAAAGAGAAAACTTCTTTCCTCTGAACAATGAACTTTCTTCATTCTCTGATGGCACCCAAGGTATTTATTTTGACCCCAGATACCACTAGATGTACAAATGGCTTAGTGAGCTAGGAAACTGGTCTAGCTGTGAAGACCCTCAGGATTGTAATTCTTTATTTATGTCTGTGGTTCCATTAGACTGGGCATCCTTTGGGTCAGAAACCTTACCTGATTCACCTTAGTGTCTCTACCACCCAGCACACTGCCTGGCACATAGAAGGCATCCATTATAAGTTTGATGAATAACAATAATAATAACAGTAGTTAACATGTGTTGAGTATTTAAATTGGCCAGATGCCTTTGTATTTTACGTGTAGCATTTTACATTAAATATTCAGTATAACCTCATGGGGCGGTATTATGGGTTGAACTGTGTTCTCTCCAAAAGTCATTTGTTGAAATCCTAGCCTAGTCCTTATTTGGAAATAGGTCATTGCATATGTAATTAGTTACATTAAGATGAAGCCATACTGGAGTAGGGTAGACCCCTAACTCAATATGTCTGTTACCCTTATTGAAAGGGAAAGTTTGGACATAGACATACAAACAGGGAGAACACCATGTGAAGATGAAGATTGGGATGATGCAAGCTGAGAAATGCCAAAGAGTGCCAATCAACCACCAGAAGCCAGGAGAGAGGCATGGATGTTTCCCTCACAGCCCTCAGAAGGAACCAACACTGTCTACACCTTGACCTGGAATTCTAGCCTCCAGAACTGTGGGACGATAAATTTCTGTTGGTTAAGCCACTCAGTATGTGATACTTTGTGACAGTAGCCCTAGGAAACTCATACAGAATACTATTACTATTGTCATTTTATAACTGAGGAAAACAGAGCCCCAGAGGAATTTAAGTAACATTCCTGAGATCAAAGAGATAGGAAGCGTGGAGACCAGGAGAGGTTCTCAGGCTGTCTGACTCTCCATGACTCAGTACTTGACTTTCTGGGGATGGCAGAAAGATGTACCCGACTGGCTGAGACACCTGAAGGAGCTGTTCCACCTCCTGCTCTCCATTCGCTCTTCACGAAGCCAAGTTCATTGAGCCCCTATCCTGGACACTGGAGTGCATGCACAAAGGCAGGCAGTAATAGAGTTTCCCTCAAAGAGTTGACAGTACAACTGGGAAGACGAGAAAAGTGAAGAGCCTACCACATGCCAGGTGCTTCACATGGAGTATGTCAGACGATTCTCGCAGCACACTATGAGGAAGGTGAAGCCTAGAGAGTGACATTGCTCATCAACAACCTCACAGCTGGGAAATGATGGAACTGAGGGGCCCCATCCAGGACCCATGGTCTTTCTATTCCCCCTACCTCCTTGAAAACCTTCACAAAACAGCCCAAGAACCAAGACATAAGCAAGTGAATAATAATGGCCCAAGCATGATGGATTAGGCTCAAAGTGGCTCCTGCCAACCCTGATATAGGGGCAGTGAAGGGGACAATGGACAGGGTTGGAGAGACATGGATACGTGTAACTGATGGTTTGGGATTTAAACATTCACAGGGATCTTGTTTAACTCTCCCAACACTTCTATGAGGAAGACAGCATTGAGACTCCAGATAATGTTTCTCAATAAGGGGAGTTTTCATCAAAAAAATATACAAACAAATGCTGGAGAGGGTGTGGAGAAAAGGGAACCCTCCTACACTGTTGGTGGGAATGTAAATTGATGCAGCCACTATGGAGAACAGTATGGAGGTTCCTTAAAAAACTAAATATAGAGTTGCCAAATGATCCAGCAATGCCTGGGCATATATCCAGAGAAAACCAGAATTAGAAAAGATACATACACCCCAATGTTCATAGCAGCACCATTTACAATAGCCAAGACATGGAAATAACCTAAGTGTCCATTGACAGATGAATGGATAAAGAAGATGTATATATATACAATGGAACATTACTCAGCCATAAAAAAAGAACGAAATAATGCCATTTGCAGAACATGGATGGACCTAGAGATTATCATATAAGTAAGTCAGACAGAGAAAAAAATATCATATGATATCACTTCTATATGGAATCTAAAATAATGATACAAATGAACTTATTTACAAAACAGAAACAGACTCATAGATCTAGAAATCAAACATGGTTACCAAAGGGGAAATGTGGGGGGAAGTGATAAATTAGGAGATTGGGATAAACATATATACACTACTATATATAAAATAGATAATCAACAAGGACCTACTGTATAGCACAGGGAATTCTACTCAATATTCTGTAATAACCTATATGGGAAAAGAATCTGAAAAAGAACGGATATAGATCGGAGGAACTTCAAGATGGCAGAAGAGTAAGATGCAGAGATCACCTTCCTCCCCACAGATACATCAGAAATACATCTACACGTGAAACAACTCCTACAGAACACCTACTGAATACTGGCAGAAGACCTTAGACCTCCCAAAAGGCAAGAAACTCCCCACGTACCTGGGTAGGGCAAAAGAAAAAAGAATAAAGAGAGACAAAAGGATAGGGACGGAACCTGCACCAGTGAGAGGGAGCCGTGAAGGAGGAAAGGTTTCCACACACTAGGAAGCCCATTCGTGGGCGGAGACTGCGGGTGGCGGAGGGGGGAAGCTTTGGAGCCACCAAGGAAAGCACAGCAACAGGGGTGCGGAGGGCAAAGCGGGGAGATTCCCGCACAGAGGATCGGTGCCGACCGGCACTCACCAGCCCAAGAGGCTTGTCTGCTCACCCGCCAGGATGCGCGGGGGCTGGGAGCTGAGGCTCGGGCTTCGGTCGGAGCGCAGGAAGAGGACTGGGGTTGGCGTCTTGAACACTGCCTGAAGGGGTTAGTGCGCCACGGCTAGCCGGGAGGGAGTCCGGGGAAAAGTCTGGAGCTGCCTAAGAGACAAGAGACTTTTTCTTCCCTCTTTGTTTCCTGTCTCAGAGACCTCTGGGAAAACATTAAACACACCAACATTCGAATTATAGGGGTCTCAGAGGAAGATGGGAAAAAGAAAGGGACTGAGAAAATATTTGAAGAGATTATAGTTGAAAACTTCCCTAATATGGGAAAGGAAATAGTTAACCAAGTCCTGAAAGCACAGAGAGTCCCATACAGGATAAATCCAAGGAGAAACCCGCCAAGACACATATTAATCTAACTATCAAAAATTAAATACAAAGAAAAAATATTAAAAGCAGCAAGGGAAAAACAACAAATAACACATAAGGGAATCCCCATAAGGTTAACAGCTGATCTTTCAGCAGAAACTCTGCAAGCCAGAAGGGAGTGGCAGGACATGTTTAAAGTGATGAAGGAGAAAAACCTACAACCAAGATTACTCTACCCAGCAAGGATCTCATTCAGATTTGATGGAGAAACTAAAAGCTTTACAGACAAGCAAAAGCTGAGAGAACTCAGCACCACCAAACCAGCTTTACAACAAATGCTAAAGGAACTTCTCTAAGCAGGAAACGCAAGAGAAGGAAAAGACCTACAATAATAAACCCAAAACAATTAAGAAAAATGGGAATAGGAACATACATATCGATCATTACCTTAAATGTAAATGGATTATATGCTCCGACCAAAAGACATAGACTGACTGAATGGATACAAAAACAAGATCCACATATATGCTGTCTACAAGACACCCACTTCAGACCTAGGGACACATACAGACTGAAAGTGAGGGGATGCAAAAAGATATTCCATGCAAATGGAAATCAAAAGAAAGCTGTAGTAGCAATTCTCATATAAGATGAAATAGATTTTAAAACAAAGACTAATACAAGAGACAAAGAAGGACACTACATAATGATCAAGGGATCGATCCAAGAAGATATAACAATTGTAAATATTTATGCACCCAACATAGGAGCACCTCAATACATAAGGTAAATACTAACAGCCATAAAAGGGGAAATCAACAATAACACAACCATAGTAGGGGACTTAACACCCCACTTTCACCAATGGACAGATCATCCAAAATGAAAATAAATAAGGAAACACAAGCTTTAAATGACACATTAAACAAGATGGACTTAACTGATATTTATAGGACATTCCATCCAAAAAAAAAAAAAAACAGAATACACTTTCTTCTCAAGTGCTCATGGAACATTCTCCAGGATAGATCATATCTTGTGTCACAATTCAAGCCTTGGTAAATTTAAGAAAATTTAAATCGTATCAAGAATCTTTTCCAACCACAACGCTATGAGACTAGATATCAAATACAGGAAAAAATCTGTAAGATATACAAACACATGGAGGCTAAACAACACACTACTTAATAGAAAAGAGATCTTTGAAGAAATCGAAGAGGAAATCAAAAAATACCTAGAAACAAATGACAATGAAAACACAACGACCCAAAACCTATGGAATGCAGCAAAAGCAGTTCTAAGAGGGAAGTTTATAACAATGCAATCCTACCTTAAGAAACAAGAAACATCTCAAATAAATAACCTACACTTACACCTAAAGCAATAAGAGAAAGAAGAATTAGAAAAAAAACCCAAAGTTGGCAGAAGGAAAGAAATCATAAAGATCAGATCAGAAATAAATGAAAAAGAAATGAAGGCAACAGTAGCAAAGATCAATAAAACTAAAAGCTGGTTCTTTGAGAAGATAAACAAAATTGATAAACCATTAGCAAGACTCATCAAGAAAAAAAGGGAGAAGACTCAAATCAATAGAATTAGAAATGAAAAAGGAGAAGTAACAACTGACACTGCAGAAATACAAAGGATCACGAGAGATTACTACAAGCAACTATATGCCAATAAAATGGACAATCTGGAAGAAATGGACAAATGCTTAGAAATGCACAACCTTCTGAGACTGAACCAGGAAGAAATAGAAAATATGAACAGACCAATCACAAGCACTGAAATTGAAACTGTGATTAAAAGTCTTCCAACAAACAAAAGCCCAGGACCAGATGGCTTCACAGGTGAACTCTATCAAACATTTAGAGAAGAGCTAACATCTATCCTTCTCAAACTCTTCCAAAATATAGCAGAGAGAGGAACACTCCCAATCTCTTTCTACAAGGCCACCATCACTGTGATACCAAAACCAGACAAAGATGTCACAAAGAAACTACAGGCCAATATCACTGATGAACATAGATGCAAAAATTCTCAAGAAAATACTAGCAAACAGAATCCAACAGCACATTAAAAGGATCATACGCTATGATCAAGTGGAGTTTATCCCAGGAATGCAAGGATTCTTCAATATAGGCAAATCAATCAACGTGATACACCATGTTAACAAATTGAAGGAGAAAAACCATATGATCATCTCAATAGATGCAGAGAAAGCTTTCGACAAATTTCAACACCGATTTATGATAAAAAAAAAACCCTGCAGAAAGTAGGCATAGAGGGAACTTACCCCAACATAATAAAGGTCGTATATGACAAACCCACAGCCAACATCGTCCTCAATGGTGAAAAACTGAAAGCATTTCCACTAAGATCAGGAACAAGACAAGGTGGCCCACTCTCACCACTCTTATTCAACATAGTTTTGGAAGTTTTAGCCACAGCAATCAGAGAAGAAAAAGAAAGAAAAGGAATCCAAATCGGAAAAGAAGAAGTAAAGCTGTCACTGTTTGCAGATGACATGATACTATACACAGAGAATCGTAAAGATGCTACTAGAAAACTACTAGAGCTAATCACTGAATTTGGTAAAGTAGCAGGATACAAAATTAATGCACAGAAATCTCTGGCATTCCTATACACTAATGATGAAAAATCTGAAAGTGAAATTAAGAAAACACTCCCATTTACCATTGCAACAAAAAGAATAAAATATCTAGGAATAAACCTACCTAAGGAAACAAAAGACCTGTATGCAGAAAATTATAAGACACTGATGAAAGAAATTAAAGATGATACAAAAATAGATGGAGAGATATACCATGTTCTTGGATTGGAAGAATCAACATGTGAAAATGACTCTACTACCCAAAGCAATCTACAAATTCAATGCAATCCCTATCAAACTACCACTGGCATTTTTCACAGAACTAGAACAAAAAATTGCACAATTTGTATGGAAACACAAAAGACCCCGAATAGCCAAAGCAATCTGGAGAAAGAAAAATGGAGCTGGAGGAATCAGGCTCCCTGACTTCAGACTATACTACAAAGCTACAGTAATCAAGACAATATGCTAGTGGCACAAAAACAGAAATATAGATCAATGGAACAGGATAGAAAGCCCAGAGATAAACCCACACACATATGGTCACCTTATCTTTGATAAAGGAGGCCAAGAATATACAGTGGAGAAAAGACAGCATCTTCAATAAATGGTGCTGGGAAAACTGGACAGGTACATATAAAAGAATGAAATTTTAACACTCCCTAACACTGTACACAAAAATAAACTCAAAATGGATTAAAGACCTAAATGTAAAGCCAGACACCATCAAATTCTTAGAGGAAAACATAGGCAGAACACTTTTTTTTTTAATAAAGGGAGTTTTCACCCAACTCCAGGAGATATTTGCCAATATCTAGGGACATTTCTGATGGTCACAGCTGGGGTTGGGATGGGGGAGTGCTACTGGCCTCCAGTGAGTAGGGACCTGCAATGCTGCTAAACACCCTATGATGCTACAATGGAAAGTCCCCCCTCCAAGTAAAGAATTATCGTGCCCCAAATGTCGGTAGTGCTGAAGTTGACAAACCCTGCTCCAGCTGATGAAAATGAGGTGTAGAGAGGTTAAACCACATGTTCAAGTTCACACTGCTAGTAAATGATGGAGCCAGGATTCATGCTCAGATCTCCTGTCTCTATGCCTAGGGCACTTCCTACTCCACCACACTGCCCTCTTTTTAGTATGAAATAGGAAGTCACATCCTAAGTTTTTGGGAAGAGGAAATATTTGAAACGTTGCCTGGAAAAAATATTTCTAGCAGTTGTATTGTAAGGAGAAATAGGAGAAGTCAAATGATTCCCGTATCTTCCTAAGAATGCTCTCTCCCCCCTAAACTGCCTGCTTCAGTAAATGCTGCGGTGATCTTTGTAGATCCCCTTTTGTCCCAGCTGCTGAGTCCCTCTCCAGGAATTGCCCTCAGCCCAATAGAACCGCCCCACCCAATGATACGCCTCCTGGTGGTTACTGGGTATAAAGGCCCAGTCCCTTTGCCTCCAGATGGGACAACTCAGAAGGGCCATCCCAGCTGCGAAGCTCCATAGCATTGGCTGTGGCTTTTATCTTCTTCTGCCAATCCTGCTTCCCTCACTCCCGCAAAGGTGTGCTCCCCAATAAACTTCCTACACACAAACCTCCATCTCAGTGTCTGCATCCTAGGAAACCTGATCTAAGTCACTAGTTAAAATGACCACTTGAAGGACTATAACAGCTCATGATGTAACAGTAAGTGAAGAAAATCATAACAAAAACTACACATATGCTGTGATACCAATTCCATATGAAAGAAGACAACATAATGATTAAAAGCTTGAGTTCCAGAGAGAGACAAGCTGAGTTCAAACAAACTCAACGAGTACTACATGTGTGACCTTGAACAAATGATATAACTCCTTCCTTCAAGCCTGCTTTTTTCATCTGCAAAATGGAGATAATAATAATGCCTACCTCTCGGGTTGTGATGTTAAAGGTAAATGACATGATGCATGTAGAATATTTAGCACAGGGTTAACTCTTTCAGAAAAAAGACTGGAAGGAAATCTGTTACAATATCAATGCTCAGTACCTCTGAGTGTTGGGGTTATACAAGATTTTTCTTTTCTTTTCAATTCTCTGCACTTCCTAAAATTTCTACCATTAACATATTATAAAGGACACGTATGATTGCAGCAGCCTTGTCTCCATCCCAGCTGTGCCTCATTTCCATTTGGGGATCCATGTGGCCCAGAGACACCAGATCTGTATTCCCTACCCCTATCACCATTCCCAGGGCAGAGTTTGTAACTGAGACAGGTCCAGTCAGCTTGTTTGGGTCCTGGTGGCCCCAGGGGTGGTTTCGGGGTGGGCAAGTGACCTGAGCCGTTTCAAACAGAGTGAGTGTCTGGACCTTTGCTTGGAATCCTGGGACAATGGAGGGCACTCTGTCACTTGCTGTGAATGAGGAAGCACCTGTCTTAGGAGCATTGACAGCCATCTTTAACCACAAGCCTTAGGATGAAGTGGATACCTTGGAAGGCAGAGCTGAGAAAGAAGACAATCTTGTCCATAGTGACACTATTGACTCTCTGGGTCAAAACACGCCCTATCTCTAGACTTTAATCACATATGAGTAAATAAATTCTGTTAATTCTTCAAGTAAATTTAGGTTGAGTTTCCCATTATTTACAACATAAAGACTTTTAAAACACCTGCATTATTTTCATAATCAGAAGTGAACAATTAAAAGTATATTAAAAATACCTCTTGGGCTTCCCTGGTGGTGCAGTGGTTGAGAATCTGCCTGCTAATGCAGGGGACACGGGTTCGAGCCCTGGTCTGGGAGGATCCCACATGCCGCGGAACAACTATGTCCGTGAGCCACAACTACTGAGCCTGCGCGTCTGGAGCCTGTGCTCCGCAACAAGAGAGGCCACCATAGTGAGAGGCCCACGCGCCGCGATGAAGAGTGGCCCCCGCTTGCCACAACTAGAGAAAGCCCTCACACAGAAACGAAGACCCAACACAGCCCAAAATAAATTAATTAATTAATAAACTCCTACCCCCAACATCTTCTAAAAAAAAAAAAAAATACCTCTTGCCCAGGGCCCAGACCAAGCCCCTCCTCCTCCAAAGGTGGTCGCAGATAGCACTGGTCCAGGACGACTCTCCCATCAGTGAACAGCTCTTGTCCTCATTCCCCGGATGTTCATCTGACACGAAATGAACTCACGCCTTAGCTCTCTGTCCCAAGTGTATATATTTTGTCCTCCTAGTGAGTCAGAAGATGGCTTGAGGGTAGGGGGTCATGTCTTACATTCCTTTGTACATCCCACAATGCCATTTTGTAGCTCCCACAGGGTCATTTTTCTCAGGTCTCACATTTATGAAAAGCTTCAATTTCGACTAGAACATTATCTCCAAAAGAGGTTAAACAAATAGTTGTACCCTGTGTGTTTGACACGTTAATTTGTCAGTAAACACGTTAATTTACTAGTAAAATGATTGAAATGTACAATTTCCATTATCTTATTTAGATGTCCTCTGAGACATCCTTGGTGCCAAGCACAGTGCCAAGGATGGCATTTACAACATCATTCCATTCTCAGAGCTTGAAGGAGCCTCAGTGGTCATCTCAGGCAATTCTTTCACTTTCCAGTTAAGGAAACTGAGGTCCGTACAGGCGAGGGAATTTCCGGGTGGCACAGCTGATTGGTGGCAGAGTCAGGCCTCGAACTCAGGTCTTCTAGAGATCTAATAAATACTCATTCAATTGAGTAAAACCATACCAATAGAATTACCTACAGAGGGCTGTGCAAGTTCACCTTCTAAGGTGCTCCATAAATGCTTCGATAAGAGTTTTACAGCAGGTTCAAAGTTGTTAACTCATTTTTCAGCTTCTCCGAGGCCCCATCTGATATAGAGCGCCAGGCTGATGGAAAAAGGGGTTTTTCTCCACCAGTCAGTCAGGTGGCTTATTTCAGCCCCCAGAGTAGCCGTTAATCAGGTTTCAATAGACTTCAGCGTTTCACTCAGAACTGTTGGCAATCCTAAAACTCTACCAATCCTGTCATGTCTGCAAAATGAGCTCCGGCTATGGCCCCATCCGTTTTCAGTTTCATTGAGGGATCCCTTCAGAACAGTTCCTGCTGCAGCATTAATACGAACTTCAGCAGGGTTCCCTTCTTTACCCTGAGCTGCTCTCTCAGGGTACAAGATGATGTGCTCCCACTCCCAGAGATTTAATAGCATCAGGGCAAGTTTGTAATGTGCTCTTTGTCCCAGTGTCAGGCCAGTTCTTCCCATGCACAGAGTGAGGGCTATTTGGAGTTAGCAATACTCTTCTTTGGGGCTGTCAGACTGTATCCAATTTTCTTTTTTCCTTACAACTTTGCTGAGAATTCTCCTGCCCAGCTTTTTGATTTTCATCAGACTTGTTGAATCCCTCCTATGACACTTCTGAATCCTCTATTTTTACCTCTTTCCCCAAGCAGATCTAACACAAATACTATCTAACACACTGAGCAACTACTTCGTGCCCCACTTGGATCTAAGCAGATTACCCCATTCAAACTTGCGACCACCTCATGCTAGGTATTATGATCTGTGCTTCTCAGTTGAGGAAACTAAGACTTCAGAGAGCTTAAGTAACTGGTACAAAGTCACACTATTACAAAATATTGGTGTTGGGATTATTGAACCCAGGCAGTTCAATTTCAGGGTCAGGACCCTTTACGACTGTATTATATTAAGGTTATGAAATTGATTCCTTTGGAATCTGCTTATATCACATTCACCCATATGCACATGACCACAATCCTACTCTGATAGCAGGTTATCTGTTAGGCATTATAGTCACAGTGCTTAGGAAATATGGCTGTCCGTGAAAGACCTAAAGATTTACTCTCCCCCAAATATTAAAAGAACATTGCAAAAGGGCAACATGAGGGATCCTTGTGATGTTGGAACTATTCATTATCTTAACTGTGTCAGAAGGTACACAAGTGATAAAATTGCTTAGGACTTAATACACACACACAAATGAGTACATGTATAATGGGAAATCTGAATAAAACAGTGGTATCAATATCAATATCAGTATCCTGGTTGTGATATCATACTATAGTTTTGCAAAATGTTACCGTTGGAGGAATCTGGGCAAATTGTGCCAGCGATTCCTTTGTAGTCTTTCTTAAAACTGCATGTGAATCTACAATTTTAAAAAGCAAGGAGAAAAGGATCATTGCAAAATAAAAATTAGTACATGTTTAATTAAATGTTTACAAAATGTAACATTATGTCAACTGGTTCAGTCATGTCAACGATTGTCACATTTTACATATAAGTTTAACTCACAAAGAAAATTAAATAATTCTTAGCAAACTTACTAATATAAAAGACCTTTCAAATTTTATATGGCAAATAAAAATTGTGTGTGATTATGGATGTATTGTACTGTAATGTGTTTGGTATGATGTGGGTGGAGCCTTCAAAAGTAAGAATATCTAAGGCCTATAAAGGTCTTGAAATGATCCTTTTTGCCAGCCAGACCTCTTATCCTGCCTTCAATGAAGTATGTGCCCTTGAAATGGACTCAAAACTTACCACCTCTAAAAAGGTAACCCTCCTACGCTGTTGGTAGGAATGTAAGCTGGTGCAGCCACTATGGAAAACTGTATGCAGGTTCCTCAAAAAACTAAAAATAGGGGCTTCCCTGGTGGTGCAGTGGTTGAGAGTCCGCCTGCCGATGCAGGGGACACGGGTTCGTGCCCCGGTCCGGGAAGATCACACATGCTGCAGAGTGGCTGGGCCCGTGAGCCATGGCCGCTGAGCCTGCGCATCCGGAGCCTGTGCTCCGCGGCGAGAGGGGCCACAACAGTGAGAGGCCCACGTACTGCAAAAAAAAAGAAAAGAAAACTAAAAATAGAGTTGCCATATGATCCAGCAATCCCACTCCTGGGCAAATATCCAGACAAAACTATAATTCAAAAATATATATGCACCCCCTATGTTCATAGCACACAATAGCCAAAACATTGAAACAACCTAAATGTCCATCGACAGATGAATGGATAAAGAAGATGTGGTACATATATACAATGAAATATTACTCAGCCACAAAAAAGAATGAAATAATGCCATTTGTGGCAAAATGGATGGAAATAGAGATGATCATACTAAGTGAAGTAAGTCAGAAAGAGACAAATACCGTATAATATCACTTATGTGTGGAATCTAAAATACAACACAAATGAACTTATTTACAAAACAGAAACAGACTAACAGACATAGAGCACAGACTTGTGGTTGCCAAAGGGGAGGGGGGAGGGGGAGGGATGGAGTGGGAGGTTGGGGTGAGCAGATATAAGCTATTATTTACAGGATGGATGAACTACAAGGTCCTACTCTACAGCACAGAGAACTATATTCAATATCCTGTGATAAACCATGATGGAAAAGAGTATGAAAAAAAGAATGTATATATGTGTATACCTGAATCCTTCCTTGGCTTCATTTGACCTTTTGAAGATGAAGCTTCAGGACTTGGGTCCTTCTTCACCTATGGCACCAACCAGCCATTGCAACTGACACAACACTTCCTCTCCACAACCACTTTTGCAATATTAATAGAAACAGGAGTTTTAAAGATTTCATTTTAAAATTCAGCCAGTAAATGTAAGTGTTTCTCAGGAAAATCAGCACTGGAGTGCTGTCACCCCCTCCTCCTCCAGAGGTCTGTCAATATTTTATCTTCATTAAAGGGGCTGAAGATTTTCATATTTCCCAAGCTGAGCCAACCCGGTGGGCACTGTCTCCCAATTCTCTTGACTGTGAATCACTCTTTGTTCTTTTTTCTGTGAACTAAGGCCTGGGGAAGCAAGAGCTGGAGCTAGATTTCACAGCCTTCCCTGCCTGGGTTAAGGATCACCTGTGATACCAATAATTGTTGTCTTTGGTAACTTCGACTTGAACAGTAACACAAGGTATAAATCACCCCCAAGGCTCTTAATTACTCCCATTAACAGTTGCTTTGTTATCCCGGATGTGGAGCAGTTTCACTGCTCTGTGAATACACACTGTGAGTACAGAGCTACAAGCCTGGATTCCGGCCAGGAGTTTAAATAAGTTATGTTAAATGGATGGCTCAGTTGTTCCCCTGGACTCTCTCTATGTTCGGGGATGTGGGCCTAAGCGAATGAATGTTATCGGAGTACGGGGACTGTGCATCTTCTAGGAGTTCCTTGGGGTGTTATGCTGCCTCTTGCCATGGTTATTTTCTTTTTCTAATTTTTCTTAGTTCTTACTTCTAGCATCAGTGTTTTCTTCCTCCCTCCCTCTCCTTATCCTACCTGATACCACTACAAATCTTTATTTCTTTTCTTCCACGGATTCTGTAACTGGCAAAAAATAGAGGTATAAAATTTAGGAGGAAATTCAAAAAAGAAAGAAAGTCACTCGGCCAGGCCGTTTGAGCTGGAGGTCTGGAGGTTTTCAGCTCTCCTCTTCAAAACACTGCCGATATACTCAAATCTCAACCTCTCAGCTAGGAATTCAGGAAATCGTGTGATGTGGCCCGAGCCTCCCAGTGTGAACTCAGTTGCCAATGTGAACTGGGATCCTTCAGAATGTAGGCTTTGGAGACTAGTAGATGGAGGTGTGACCCAGCATGGTCACTTCTTCACCTTGGGACTTTGGACAGATCATTAACACTTGCTGTGTGAACTTCGACTGATCATTTTCACCTGCTGAGCCTCAGGTGCCCCACACGTACCTACCTCATAGACCAGGAGGATTAAATGAGATGATATATGACAGTACTTAACACAGTTGGCACAAAGTAACTTCTTCATAATGAGAGCTGCCACCCTGACTGTGGTGAGAATCTGAAAAGCGTACACTTTGCTTTCAATTTCAAATTATTTTAGAAGATTTTAGGTCAAATGCCCCAACTGCCTTCACCAGCATCCATTGTGCCATTGCTCCCACCTTCTCTGTTTTCTCCATCCACATGCTCAGAACTTGAGTTGAGCCTTTAAGTTGGGTTTTCCTTCATTCTGCCTTGTCTCCCGCACTGGGTTTTAGACTTTTTGAGGACAAAGATTATATCCTTCATGTTTGTGGAGTGAATAAATAATAAGGAAATCAATGATTATAAGAAATATGTTAAGTAAGTGAGCACAGACCATTTAGAAATAATGAACCTATTCCAGACATCATGGTGTACCAATAGTTTTGAAAATGCCACTTACTGAGAAGTACCTCAGAGGCCCTAAATATTCATTTGGTAACAAAAAGTATGCGTCTTTTAAAATTTCCCCTTTGGGAGGAGTCAAAACTTCCATGTAATTCCATTTTCATTGCAACTGGATGACAGGCCCTCTTCTCCATCAGGAGTCAGCTTCACCTTTCTCTGAGATCAAGGAATCTCCAACCAAGATATGAAACAAAAAATCCAGGTTCTATTAGTGGGTCAAAGAACAGAAAGGTAACAAATCTCGATCAATCTCTGTTTCTGTCTCTGTCTCTCTCCACACGTATATACACGCATATACAAATCAAGTCATCAAAATCTCAACAGTGTTTATCTCTGGGCAGTAAGGATTTGAATGAGGTTAATTTTCTCTTTTTTTTCTTTCTGTAATTTCCAAGGACTCTACAAGGACTGAGAATTATTACCACCGTAATTAGATAAAAGTTAACAAAGAAGAATCCTCTGGGAGGAAAGTAAGCCTCCTCAGATAAAAACATGCACTAAAGTCATAAGCCCAGATAGTCTAGGACAGTTCTAATTTTGAATTCTGGATTCACTGACCCCAGAGTACACTCTTTTCGTTTGTGTTGTGACAGTCTAGGTGAGATGCTCCTTGGTAAATCTGATTCACTTAGAAAAACAAGCCCTAGATGGGAATCATGGGGTCGTGCCACAGACCCAGCTTGCATAAGTCATTCACATGTCAGCAGCTGTATGCCTCTTGCAGCTCCGAGTGCACTGGGGAACACTGAATAATGCTCCTCCAAGGTCAGGTATCAATGTACACAGCTGAAACAAACAGGACTCATGAGCCTACCTTCATTATCATCACTATTATCACCACCAACATTTATGGAACTCCTGCTACTTGCCAGGAATAACATGAAATGCCTACATTATCTCTCTCAACCTCACAACAACCCTGAGGTAGAAGTTATTACTGCTTTCTACTTAGAAGGAAGCAGAAACTTAGAAAGGTTATCACCAGAGAGAACATTCATTTCATCATATTCTATTTTAAAGCAGTTCATGTAAGAAAGACATAGACAGTTGGGTTAAGAATCTAGCCTGTGGAAACAAACTGAAAATATACAGCAATAGAATAGCAGGATAAAAAGGAGGGCTGGGGAGGCGGCCAAGCTACAGTAAGTCAAAAGATCTATGTGCTTCTGCAGCCCAGAGTGAGAACGCTCTAAGATTGACAGAGGATAGAGACCACAGGAAAAAATATTTACACTTAAAGGTCAATATTTCCAAAATGCATCACCTGATTGGAACATGGGACTGCCTCTGTACACACTGAGCAGAGACTGGCCCCAAGCTAGGTGGCAAAGACCTTGAGTTAGCATCCTAACCTAATTATTCAATAATTATTTTCTTAATAATGCAATTGCTGTTTTTTTTAAAGGGACAGCATATCTGAGAGCTCTTGTGTCCCTTTAATAGGCTTTATTTTTGTTGTTGAATAGTTTTATTTCATTGTTAAAGTGAAACTGTAATTCAGTTTAAATGCTGTATTACAGGCAAGCTGCTTACAATGTATGGTCTCAGGAATATTTGGAAACTTGTCTTTAGGTGTTATTGGCCCAAAATAATAGCCTGGAGTTTTGTCCTCTGGCTTTAAAATACAAATAAAACTTCCTGTGACTTGACAACTTATAAAAGTTAATTCTGCCACGAAACACGTGGGGGAAAAAGGCTCTGAAATCTTTTCCTATCTCTGGAATAGGAAAACCAGAGAAGACTGTAAGAATCCAGAAAGTATAAGACTATTATCAGGATAAGGTCATGATTTCTAATTTAAAAGAAAAGTGACAAACCACAGACTGGGAGAAAATCCTTACAAAAGACACTCTGTTAATAACAGATTTTAAAACTGTGATCCAAAATATACAAAAAACTCTTAAAACTCCATAGTAAGGAAACAATCTGATTAAAAAATTACCCAAAGACCTTAACAGACCTCTCCCCAAGGAAGATATATAGATAGTAAATAAGTATATGAAAAGATGCTCCATATCATATGTCTTCAGGGAAATGCAACTTAAAACAAAAATGAGTTACCACCACACACCCTTTGGAATGGCCCAAACCCAGAATGCTGGTGACACCAAACGGTGGCGAAAATGTGGAGCGACAGGAACTCTCATTCTTTGCTGGTGGGAGAGTGAAACGGTCCAGCAACTTTGGCAGACAGTTTGTCAGCTTCTTACAAAACTAAACATACTCTTACCGTGCAATCTAGCAATTATACTCCTTGGCATTTACCTAAAGAAGTTGAAAATATACATCCACACAAAAACCTATACTGTTTATAGCGGCTTTATTCATAATTGTCAGAACCTGGAAGCAACCAAGATGTCCTTCAGTCGGTAAATGATAAATAAACTGCGGTACATCCAGGCAATGGAATATTATTCAGCACTAAAAAGAAATGAGTTATCAAGCCACAAAAAGAGATAGACAAACTAAAATGCATATTAGTAAGTGAAAGAAGCCAATCTGAAAAAGCTACATAGCGTATACTTCCAACTACATGATATTCTGGAAAAAGCAAAACTATGGAGACAATAAAAAGATACTAGTGGTTGCCGGGGTTGGGGGAAGGGAGAGGTGAGTCGATAGAGCACAGAGGATTTTTAGGCAGTGAAACTGTTCTGTGTGATACTATAATGGTAGATACATGTCGTTATACATTTGTTAAAAGCCATAGAATGTACAACACCAAGAGGGAACCCTGATGTAAATTATGGACTTTGGGTGATAAAGAAGTGTCAGTGTAGCTTCATCAGTTGTGGTGGAGGAGACTGTGCATTTTGGGGGACAGTGGGTACATGGGAATCTTCTGGACTTTCCACTCAATTTTGCTGTGAACCTAAAACTGTTCTAAAAAAATTTTTCAAAAGAAAGTGGATATGTATGTGCGTGCACACGTGTGTACATGTCTAATCATTATCATCATCTTTTTCTTTTACGAGACTATTACTCTAATGTAGAGACAAAACTGTGAAACTGGATCAAGTTTTTCCTTAGGGTTTCCCAGGCTCTACTTGGAGCCGGCTTTCCCCATGCTGGAATGTTGGGGCTTCTCCACCACATGCTAAGCGCTGTGTTGAAATCATGGGGTAGTGGTGAACCAGTCCTTGCCCTCTTGAAGTTTAGTGTTCAAAGAAGAGGGGGTGGAGGCAGTAAACAAGTAACTGCAGTAACTACACAGATGATGACTGAATTGTGGTGAATGACCTGAAAGCAAAAAAACATGGGGATCAAACCTAGTCAGCGGAGTCAGGGAAGGCTTCCCTGAAGAAGAAATTTAATCTGCAACCGTAAAGTTGCTTAGGAGTTAGGCGGGGCAAGGTGTATTCTCTGGTTGTTGGGAGGGAGGAGGGTGATGGAGGGAAGCTGGGCTAGGAAACACCAAGTGGGGAGGTGCTGAAGGAAGAGGGCCTTGGGGCATGTGGGGAAACTGGAAGGCCCAGATGATTGCAGCACTAAAGCATGAGAAGGAGTGAGGAGAGATGCAGCTGGAGAGATGGGCGGGGGACAGAGTGTGTTTAAACTACCCTAACAGCAAGGGCCAGTCACCAGAAGATTTTGGTGAATGATGGTGTCACAGAAGAATGATGGTGTCACAGAAGAATGATGGTGTCACAGAAGAATGATGGTGTCTTATCTTTCATTTTATTTCCAGAACCTAGTTCAGTGCTTAAAACATCATGGGTGGTTCAATAAACATTTGAGAAAGGAAAGATGGGGAGAAAAGTGAGGAAGAGATGAGCACACTTATTAACTCAATTATGTATTATGTAATAACTGGAATTCCAGTGGCCTGAAATTGGCGATGCACCCACTCAAATAATTCATTTTCTGAGCAAAATCATGACTTCCATTGACATCACCATCATATGTTATTATTCAAAGAATCATTTTCTCCTGAAAGAATAACACAGTATATTTTATTATAAATTTTTATTGTAATTTCAAATCAGAACATTCTTTTCTCAAGTTTCTGTGTCTGAGATTTGGGGGTCACTTTATTTCCTTGTTTGCCATATCTGAAAATTTATGTGTATCTCCTGGTGAGAGATATAAAACTCAACAGCAACTTTACTACTAGTGATGAGAGGTATTCGTTTTTATCTGTAGCCATTGCTCTTTAATGACCTACATAACTTTAGCACTTTCTCTAGTCTAGACGAAGGAATATTGATTTTCCTCTTTTTTTTCTCCTGCTAGTGAAATCTTCTTGCTAAAGGAGTGACTCAGCTAACCTGGCTATTTGGGCATTTTTCTCCCCCTGGTTCAGCTAGGATTCTATATGAACATATAGAAATTCTAAGAATGAAGAGTTCTCCTTGTTGGCAATGCTATTCCAAAGGTAATTTACTTCTGTTGAGAGTGTAAGAGAAGTCCCTTCTGCTGTTTTGTGTAATGTCCTCTTTGGACAGATAGAAAATATAATCAAGTCTCATTTAACTGAGGAGAAAATACCTCCTCAAGTTAAGAGACCTGGGGGTGGAGGTGGGGTAAGAAGAGGTGGCTGTATTTACAAATTGAATAAAGGCAACACAATTAGAATGTAGTTGTTTTTAGGATCCTGGGCAAATATGAAAAGGGAAAAAAGGAAGCAGGACAGCAAGCGGACTGGGCCTTGGACGGCTCTCACCGTCAAGAGCACAGGCTCCCGGTGGCATGGAGCTGGGCACCCCACCAAACCATGGGCAACACATCCTCATGTATTCCGAGAACCCAGGCATGTGTGCCCTATGGTAGATGATCAGTAAATGTGTGTTGAATGAAATGGATGGAAAAAAGGATGAGTGGATAAATGGCTAAATAAACAAAACCAAACCAATACCTTTTGGCCGTTACATATTAGAAAGGGGACAAATAATCACCATCTCAAAATGGCTCGATCATTGTGCCAGGGTGTAGTCAGCAGGACAGGGCAGGATGTACCAGAACCTGTGTGTACGGGGGGCCGAGAAGGGAATATGAAAGGAGATGGGAGTGTCGCGATGATACTTTAGGTCAAGAGTCACAAACTACTGCCAGCGAGGTAGGTGCCTCTTTTCGTAAATGAAGTTGTGTTCGAACACAGGGACACCCAACCCTCTATGTGTTGCTGATGGCTGCTTTCGGCTATGATGGCAGAGTTGAGTAGTTGCAACAGAGACCGTATGACCACAAGCCTGAAATATTTACTATCTAGACCTTTACCCAAAAAGTCTGCCTACAGCTGCCCTAGGTCAAAGGCAGAAAGGGATCAAATCCAAGGAGATCTCAGCAGACAGGGTCTGGAGTCTGGGAGTCTCAAGAGAGGCAGAAGCATGCCGCCGAGTCTCAGACACAGAAAACGTTAAAATTGGAAAGAACTCAGAGTTCACTGGACCAACCTTCTCAGCTTTAGAAGAAAAGACTTTGGCTCAGAGAGGGAAACAACTTGCTCAAGGTCCCACAGTCAGTTAGTGGAACAGCCAGGACTAGCAGAGAGCAGGTGGGCCACCAGGTGTGGACAGTAACCAGATGCTGCTCAGAGACCTAGGGTCAGTCTGTGTCCTGACAGACTCACTGTGGCAGAGACAATCCCTGGGGTCACCTCACATCTTGGGGCTCAGAGACACTATTTTTTTTTTCTTTAAGAAAAAGGCAACATCTGGGTAAGAAGGGAAGGGGTGACTTCTTTCTCTTATTCCCTTTTTGCCCTCTGGATTTATGGTCGATATTCTCAACAGCTATGTGAGGGTCAATGCCACTCAACTCAAAATCAACTTTGCAAGAAACCTGGGGAAGCTTAGAAGTACCTGGCAGTTGGGTGTCATTTTTTTTTAACCTATCCAAGAAGCCTACTGGAGGAGCAGTTTGACAGGCTCCCATGGACCATTCTGTCAATTGGTAATGCTTACTCCCAAGGCAATTCCAAGACGGAACATCCTGGGCAAATAATTAAATAAAGACAAATTCCTGCCAGGCTTGGAGCCACCGCAATGCAACACACATTGAAGAAAAACAACAAGTTTCTCAAACTCCAGAGAAGCTCGAAGCTCTGGAAAGTGAAAGAAATCTCAGAAGCGTAGAGGAAGGCTTCACTCACCATGGTTCAGAAAAATATTCCTCTGCGGTGTGAGCCCACCGAACATCGCTGGCTAAACAGCCTCTTTGCCAACAACTCTCAGGGCACAGAAGGTTTCGTTGAAGAACTGGATCGTTTCCTGCGGCCATGGAGGGTCAGCCTCCATCCTCAGGAAATGGTGGCCATGGAAGGGGCAGAGGAGCCATACAGCCAGTCCCTCTTTGTGAGGGTGAAGGAACTAAGGCCTAGAGAGGCGCATCCATTGCTGGCGGTCATAAAGCAGGGGCAGTTTCAGAACTGCGCCCTCTTCCCAACACACTACACATAAGAAGGCCTGGCATGGTGGCTAGCATGTAGTAAGCACCCGCTACAGGTCTGCAGAATGAATGAGTAAATGACTGAGTAAATTCAACAAATGTACTCTCTGAACGCCTTAATATCTCTGGACAGTTTTAGACTCTCGGGATATGGTGTTGTCCAAGACTGACAAAGACCCTGCCCTCATAGAGCTCACATGTATGTGTGTATGTGTGTGTGTGTGTGTGTGTGTGCGTGTAACTATGTGATAGTAATAGGGCAGTGGGGGGGATATATGTTGGGATGTAGAGGAATAATCATAATAACATCACAACATTCTGCACCCTTCCAATGGCATATTTTTTATGGCTCCCAGTGACAGTCCTCAGCTCAGGGTGGCAATGCTGGTTCCCTTCCAAAAGTATCTCTGGGGTCCTGGAGCCTCTGGCTTTCCTTTTCTTTTCTTTTCTTTTTGCAGTCCAAAAGTTTATATTCCTAACCTACACAGCCTCAGTCATGGAATTATGCCCATTATTTTTCTTTGAATTTTTAATTTTTTAAACAACTTCATTCGAGTATAATTACTTTACAATGATTTGTTAGTTTCTGCTTTATAACAAAGTGAATCAGCTATACGTATACATATAACCCCATATCTCCTCGCTCTTGCATCTCCCTCCCTCCCACCCTCCCTATCCCACCCCTCTAGGTGGTCACAAAGCACCAAGTTGATCTCCCTCTGCTATGTGGCTCCTTCCCACTACCTAGCTATTTTACATTTGGTAGTGTATATATGTCCATGCCACTCTCTCACTTCATTCCAGCTTACCCTTCCCCCTTCCCATGTTCTCAAGTTCATTCTCTACATCTGCATGTCTATTCTTGTCCTGCCCCTAGGTTCTTCATAACCATTTTTTTGGGTTTTTTTTAGATTCCATATATATGTGTTAGCATATGGTATTTGTTTTTCTCTTTCTGACTTACTTCACTCTGTATGACAGACTCTAGGTCCACCCACCTCACTACAAATAACTCAATTTCGTTTCCTTTTATGGCTGAGTAATATTCCATTGTATATATGTGCCACATCTTCTTTATCCATTCATCTTTCAATGGACACTTAGGTTGCTTCCATATACTGGCTATTGTAAATCGAGCTGCAATGAACATTGTAGTACATGAGTATTTGTGAATTATGGTTTTCTCAGGGTATATGCCCAGTAGTGGGATTGCTGGGTTGTATGGTAGTTCTATTCTTCATTTTTTAAGGAACCTCCATACTGTTCTCCATAGTGACTGTATCAATTTACATTCCCACCAACAGTGCAAGAGAGTTCCCTTTTCTCCACACCCTCTCCAGCATTTATTGTTTGTAGATTTTTTTCATGATGGCCATTCTGACTAGTGTGAGGTATTACCTCATTGTAGTTTCAAGTTGTACTTCTCTAATGATTAGTGATGTTGAGCATCCTTTCATGTGTTTGTTGGCAATCTGTATATCATCTCTGGAGAAATGTCTGTTTAGGTCTTCTGCTCATTTTGGATTGGTTTGTTTGTTTTATTGATATTGTGCTGCATGAGCTGCTTGTATATTTTAGAGATTAATCCTTTGTCAGTTGGTCCGTTTGCAAAGATTTTCTCCCATTCTAAGGGCTGTCTTTTCGTCTTATTTATGGTTTCCTTTGCTGTGCAAAAGCTTTTAAGTTTCATTAGGCCCCATTTGTTTATTTTTGTTTTTATTTCCATTTCTCTAGGAGGTGGGTCAAAAAGGATCTTGCTGTGATTTATGTCATAGACTGTTCTGCCTATGTTGTCCTCTAAGAGGTTTATAGTGTCTGGCCTGAAATTTAGGTCTTTAATCCATTTTGAGTTTATTTCTGTGTATGGTGTTAGGGACTATTCTAATTTCATTCTTTTACATGAAGCTATCCAGTTCTCCCAGCACCACTTATTGAAGAGGCTGTCTTTCTCCATTGTATATTCTTGCCTCCTTTATCAAAGGTAAGGTGACCATAGGTGCGTGCGTTTATCTCTGGGCTTTCTATCCTGATCCATTGATCTATATTTCTATGTTTTTGTGCCAGTACCATACTGTCTTGATTACTGTAGCTTTGTAGTATTGTCTGAAGTCAGGGGGCCTGATTCTTCCACCTCTGTTTTTCTTTCTCAAGATTGCTTTGGCTATTTGGGATCTTTTGTGTTTCCATACAAATTGTGCAATTTTTTGTTCTAGTTCTGTGAAAAATGCCATTGGTAGTTTGATAGGGATTGCATTGAATCTGTAGATTGCTTTGGGTAGTAGAGTCATTTTCGCAATGTTGATTCTTCCAGTCAAAGAACATGTATATCTCTCCATCTGTTTGTATCATCTTTAATTTCTTTCATCAGTGTCTTATACCTTTCTGCATACAGGTCTTTTGTCTCCTTAGGTAAGATTATCCCTCAGTATTTTATTCTTTTTGTTGCAATGGTTAATGGGAATTTCCTTAATTTCTCTTTCAGATTTTTTGTTGTTACTGTATAGTAATGCAAGAGATTTCTGTGCGTTAATTTTGTATCCTGATACTTTACCAAATTCACTGATCAGCTCTAGTAATGTTCTGGTAACATCTTTAGGATTCTGTATGTATAGTATCATGTCATCCGCAAACAGTGGCAGTTTTACTTCCTCTTTTCCAATTTGGATTCCTTTTCTTTCTTTTTCTTCTCTGATTGATGTGGATAAAACTTCCAAAACTATGTTGAATAATAGTGGTGAGAGTGGGCAACCTTGTCTTGTTCCTAATCATAGAGGAAATGATTTCAGTTTTTCACCATTGAGAACAATGTTGGCTGTGGATTTGTCATATATGGCCTTTATTATGTTGAGGTAGGTTCCCTCTATACCACTTTCTAGAGAGTTTTTATCATAAATTTGGTGTTGAAATTTTTCAAAGGTTTTTCTGCATCTGTTGAGATGATCATATGGTTTTTGTTTTCCTTCAGTTTGTTAATATGGTATATCACATTGATTGATTTGTGTATATTGAAGAATGCTTGCAGTTCTGGGATAAACCCCACTTGATCATGGTGTATGATCCTTTTAATGTACTGTTGGATTCTGTTTGCTAGTATTTTGTTGAGGATTTTTGCATCTATGTTCATCAGTGATATTGGCCTGTAGTTTTCTTTTTTTGTAACATCTTTGTCTGGTTTTGGTACCAGGGTGATGGTGGCCTCGTAGAATGAGTTTGAGAGTGTCCCTCCTTCCGCTATATTTTGGAACAGTTTGAGAAGGATAGGTGTTAGCTCTTCTCTAAATGTTTGATAGAATTTGCCTGTGAAGTCATCTGGTCCTGGGCTTTTGTTTGTTGGAAGATTTATTTTTAATGATATTTTTTAATTAATAAATTAATTTAATTTTTATATTTGGCCGTGTTGGGTTTTTGTTGCTGCACATGGGCTTTCTCTAGTTGCAGTGAGAGGGGGCTCTCTTGGTTGTGGTACGTGAGCTTCTCATTGCGGTGGTTTCTACTGTTATGGAGCACAGGCTCTAGGGCCCACAGGCTTCTGTAGTTGTGGCATGCAGACTTCAGTAGTTGTGGCTCGTGAGCTCTAGAGCACAGGCTCAGTAGTTGTGGAGCAAGGGCTTAGTTGTTCCGTGGCATGTGGGATCCTCCTGGACCAGGGCTTGAACCTGTGTCCCTTGCATTGCCAGACAGATTTTTAACCACTGCACCACCAGGGAAGCCCTGTTGGAAGATTTTAAATCACAGTTTCAAGTTCAGTGCTTGTGATTAGTCTGTTTATATTATCTGTTTCTTCCTGGTTCAGTCTCAGAAGGTTGTGCTTTTCTAAGAATTTGGCCAAATCTTCCAGGTTGTCCATATTATTGGCAAATAGTTGCTTTTAGTAATCTCCAATGATCCTTTGTATTTCTGCAGTGTCAATTGTTAATTCTCCCTTTTCATTTCTAATTCTATTGATTTGAGTCTTCTCCCTTTTTTTCTTGATGAATCTGGCTAATGGTTTATCAGTTTTGTTTATCTTCTCAAAGAACGAGCTTTTAGTTTTATTGATCTCTGCTATTGTTTCCTTCATTTCTTTTTCATTTATTTCTGATCTGATCTTTATGATTTCTTTCCTTCTGCTAACTTTGGGGTTTTTTGTTCTTCTTTCTCTAATTGCTTTAGGTGTAAGGTTAGGTTCTTTATTTGAATTGTTTCTTGAGGTAGGATTGTATTGTTATAAACTTCCCTCTTAGAACTGCTTTTGCTGTATCCCATAGGTTTGGGGTCATAGTGTTTTCATTGTCATTTGTTTCTATGTATTTTTCGATTTCCTCTTTCATTTCTTCAGTGATCTCTTGGTTATTTAGTAGCGTACTGTTTAGCCTCCATGTGTTTCTATTTTTTACAGTTTTTTTTCCTGTAATTGATATCTTGCCTCATAGCGTTGTGCTCAGAAAAGATGCTTGATATGATTTCAATTTTCCTAAATTTACCAAGGCTTGATTTGTGATCCAAGATATCATTTATCCTGGAGAATGTTCCATGAGCACTTGAGAAGAAAGTGTATTCTGTTGTTTTTGGATGGAATGTCCTATAAATATTAATTAATTCCATCTTGTCTAATGTGCCATTTAAAGTTTGTCTTTTCTTATTTATTTTCATTTTGGATCACCTGTCCACTGGTGAAAGTGGGGTGTTAGAGTCCCCTAGAATGATTGTGCTACTGTTGATTTCCCCTTCTATGGCTGTTAATATTTGCCTTATCTATTCAGGTGCTCCTATGTTGGGTGCAAAAATATTTACAATTGTTATATCTTCTTGGATTGACCCTTGATCACTGTGTAGTGTCCTTCTTTGTCTCTTGTAATAGTCCTTACTTTAAAGTCTATTTTGTCTGATATGAGAATTGCTACTCCAGCTTTCATTTGATTTCCATTTGCATGGAATATCTTTTTGCATCCCCTCACTTTCAGTCTGTATGTGTCCCTAGGTCTGAAGTGGGTCTCTTGTAGACAACATATATACAGGTCTTGTGTTTGTATCCATTCAGTAAGTCTATGTCTTTGGTTGGAGCATTTAATCCATTTACATTTAAGGTAATTATCTATATGTATGTTCCTATTACCATTTTATTAATTGGTTTGGGTTTGTTATTGTAGGTCTTTTCCTTCTCTTGCGTTTCCTGCCTAGAGAAGTTCCTTTAGCATTTGTTGTAAAGCTGGTTTTGTGGTGCTTAATTCTCTTAGCTTTTGCTTTTGTATAAAGCTTTTAATTTCTCCATCAAATCTGAATGAGATCCTTGCTTGGTAGAGTAATCTTGGTTGTAGGTTTTTCCCTTTCATCAATTTAAATATGTCTTGCCACTCCCTTCTGGCTTGCAGAGTTTCTGCTGAAAGTTCAGCTGTTAACCTTATGGGGATTCCCTTGTATGTTATTTGTTGCTTTTCCCTTGCTGCATTTTTTTTGTGTGTGGTATGCGGACCTCTCACTGTTGTGGCCTCTCCTGTTGCAGAGCACAGGCTCCGGACGCGCGGGCTCAGCGGCCATGGCTCACTGGCCCAGCCACTCCGTGGCATGTGGGATCCTCCCAGACTGGGGCACGAACCCACGTCCCCTGCATCGGCAGGCAGACCCTCAAACACTGCGTCACCAGGGAAGCCCCCACTGCTGCTTTTAATATTTTTTCTTTGTATTTAATTTTTGATACCTTGAGTAATAGGTATCTTGCCATGTGTCTACTTGGATTTATCCTGTATGGGACTCTCTGCACTTCCTGAACTTGATTGACTATTTCCTTTCCCTTGTTAGGGAAGTTTTCAACTATAATCTCTTCAAATATTTTCTCAGACCCTTTCTTTTTCTCTTCTTCCTCTGGAACCCATATAATTCGAATGTTGGTGCATTTGATGTTGTCCCAGAGGTCTCTGAGACGGTCCTCAATTCTCTTCATTTTTTTTCTTTATACTGCTCTGCAGTAGTTATTTTCACTATTTTCTCTTCCAGGTCACTTATCCGTTCTTCTGCCTCAGTTATTCTGCTATTGATTCCTTCTAGAGAATTTATAATTTCCTTTATTGTGTTATTCATCATTGTTTGTTTGCTCTTTAGCTGTTCTAGGTCCTTGTTAAACATTTCTTGTATTTTCTCCATTCTATTTCCAAGATTTTGGATCACATTTATTATCATTACTCTGAATTCTTTTTCAGGTAGACTGCCTATTTCCTCTTCATTTGTTTGGTCTGGTGGGTTTTTACCTTGCTCCTTCATCTGCTGTGTGTTTCTGTCTTCTCATTTTGCTTAATTTATTGTGTTTGGGGTCTCCTTTTCACAGGCTGCATGTTCGTAGTTCCCGTTGTTTTCGTGTCTGCCCCCAGTGGCTGAGTTTGGTTCAGTGGGTTGTGTAGACTTCCTGGTGGAGGGGACTGGTGCCTGTGTTCTGGTGGATGAGGCTGGACCTTGTCTTTCTGGTGGGCAGGACTGAATCCGGTGATGTGTTTTGGTGTGTCTGTGACCTTATGATTTTAGGCAGCCTCTCTGCTAATGGGTGGGGTTGTGTTCCTGTCTACTAGTTGTCTGGCGTAGGGTGTCCAGCATTGGAGCTTGCTTGCCGTTGGGTGGAGCTGGGTCTTGCTACTGAGATGGAGATGTCTGGAATAGGTCTCGCTGATTGATATTACATGGGGCCAGGAGGTCTATGGTGGTCCAATGTCCTGAACTTGGCTCTCCCACCTCAGAGCCTCAGGCCTGACCTCAGGCTGCAGCACTAAGACCCTGTCATTCACACGGCTCAGAAGAAAAGGGAGAATAAAAAAAGAAAAAAACCAAAAATTAAAAAAATAATAAATTATTAACATAAAAAAATAATAATTTTTAAAAAAGAAGAAGAGAGCAACCAAACCAATAAACAAATCCACCAATGATAACAAGCTGTAAAAACTAAACTAAGATAGACATAAATATCAGAAAAAAATCTGTCACAGAAAGCAAACCCAAGGCTACAGTTGCTCCCTAAGTTTACCACCTCAGTTTTGGGACTATTCATTGTCTATTCAGGTATTCCACAGATGCAGGGTACATCAAGTTGATTGTGGAGATTTAATCCATTGATCCTGAGGCTGCTGGGCGAGATTTCCCTTTCTCTTCTTTGTTCGCACAGCTCCTGGGGTTCATCTTTGGTTTTGGCCCCACCTCTGCATGTAGATCGTCCTCAGGCATCTGTTCCCTGCCGAGACAGGAGCAGGTTAAAGCAGCGGCTGATTAGTGGACTCTGGCTCACTCAGGCCAGGGGGAGGGAGGGGCACGACGCGGGTCGAGCCTGCGGTGGCAGAGGCCAGTGTGACGTTGCAACAGCCTGAGGCACGCCGTGTGTTCTCCCGGGGAAGTTGTCCCTGGATCATGGGACCCTGGCAGTGGAGGGCTGCACAGCCTCCCTGGAGGGGAGGTGTGGACAGTGTCCTGTGCTTGCACACAGTCTTCTTGGTGGCGGCAGCAGCAGCCTTAGCATTTCATGCCCATCTCTGGGGTCTGCGCTGATAGCCGTGGCTCGCGCCAGTCTCTGGAGCTCGTTTAGTCGGTGCTCTGAATCCGCTCTCCTCGCGCTCCCTGAAACAATGGTCTCTTGCCTCTTAGGCGGGTCCAGACATTTTCCCAGACTCCCTCCCGGCTAACCATGGTGCACTAGCCCACTTCAGTCTGTGTTCACGCTGCCAACCCCAGTCCTCTCCCTGCGATCTAAGCTCCGAAACCCGAGCCTCAGCTCCCAGCCCCCTCCCATCCCGGTGGGTGAGCAAAGCCTCTCAGGCTGGTAAGTGCTGGTCGGTAGCGATCCTCTGTGTGGGAATCTCTCCACTTTGCCCTCTGCACCCCTGTTACTGAGCTCTCCTCCGTGGCTCCGAAGCCTCCCCCACCGTCCACCCCTCGTTTCTGCCAGTGAAGGGGCTTCCTAGTGTTTGGAATATTTTCCTCCTTCACAGCTCCCTCCCAGTGGTGCAGGTCCCTTCTGTATTCTTTTGTCTCTTTTTTTTTCTTTTTCCTTTTGCCCTACCCAGGTACATGGGGATTTTTTTGCCTTTTGGGAAGTCTAAAACTAAAAAGAGAACTACCATATGACCCAGCAATTCCACTCCTGGGTATATATCTGAAAACAAAAACAAAAAACAAAAACACTAATTCGAGAGAAAGCCCGCATGCAGCAATGAAGACCCAACACAGCTAAAAATAAAATAAATAATTTTTTTTAAAAAACCCACTAATTTAAAAAGATACATGCACCTCAATATTCTTAGTAGTGTTATTTACAATTACTAAGATATGAAAGCAACCTAAGTGTCCACCAATAGATGAATGGATAAAGAAGATGTGGTATATATACACAATGGAATACTACTCAAGTAGCAGTATTAAAAAAGAACAAAATTTTGCCATTTGCAGCAACGTGGATGGACTTGGAGGGCATTATGCTAAGCGAAATAAGTCAGACAGAGAAAGACATATACTGTAAGATATTACTTAGATGTGGAATCTAAAAAATAAAAGAAACTAGGCAATATAACAAAAAAGAAGCAGACTCATAGATATAGAGAACAAATTATTGGTTACCAGTGGGGAGAGGAAGGGGAGAAAGGAAATAAAGGGGTATGGATTAAGAGATACAAACTACTAGGTGTAAAATAAGCTACAAAGATACATTGTACAACATGGAGAATATAGCCAATATTTTATAATAATATAAGTGGAGTATAACTTTTAAATTGTGAATCACTGTCCAAGATTGAGAGTTTGGCCCATGCCAGATGGGGGCTTGTAATAGGAATATACTTTAACAATAAAAGCATAAAACATATTTCTTGAATACTTGAGTTCGGGAACAAGGTTCATAACTCCTGGAGGTTGTTAAAAGATAAACTGAGGCATATTAAACATTTTAGGAGTTTATCTGAGCAAATATGAGTTTGAATCAGGTGGCACCGAAGTGGAAGTGGCTTGGAACATCATTCCACCAACAGGATCTGGGGAAAGAAAACATGGAAGCAAAGTAAGGAAATTATTGATTGGTTATAGCTTAAAGCCTAGGTGGCTGTTTGTGATTGGGTGTCCTTAGGTTCCAATTACATACCCTTGAAGAAAGCACAGCCTTAGATGTTGGTTTGCTTGTGCAGGCTGCTATGACATTAGTCTAACGGCCTCCTTGTTTAATTAATCTAACAAGGTCAAATATTGAAGTCATTGCCACAAACTGGAGAAGCATCTTAGACCACATGTTCATGAGAAGAATAAGAGGATAGACCCCAATGAAGTGGCTCATGGAACAGCAAAAGTGGGTTAATAATGAGGATAATATTCCTCCATTTTGAAGCACATTAAATTTCAAGGCACTTTTGATTTGTTACCTAATTTGGTTGTCGACCTTGTGAGATGATAGAGGCAGATATTATTATCATCTGTCTTTTACAAATGAGGACACTGAGAACAAAAACCAAAAAGCTGTGACTTGACCAAAACTATCCAATATACCAGTGCAGGTTTTTCTCAACCTCGGCACCACTGACATTTTGGGCTGGGTAATTCTTTGTTGAGGGGACCTGTCGTGTGCACTGGAAGATATTTGGCAGTCTTCCTGGTCTCTACCCACTAGATGCCAGTAACACCCCCAATAGTGACAACCAAAAATGTCTCCAGATATTGCCAAATATTCAGTGGGGAGCAAAATCCCCCTCACACCCCACCTTCACCCACCTCCCCTGGTTGAGAACCACTGAACTAAAACGAGGGTCAAGGCTTAACGCAGTGTCCTGACTCCTAGTTCTGAGTACATAGAAGAAGTGCAGAGCTCCTCCCACATTCGCCAAGTCCAGCCCGCCATAACACCAACATGCCTAAAACCGCTTTAAAATGTTCTCACGGCATTTTATTGCTGAAAGTGACCTTAGCATTCATCTCTCCCCTTTCAATTTACATGTGAGAACACTGAGCTTCATAAAGTTTTAGTTATTTTTCTAAGAACATGAAGCTGATGTGTGGAGGAGCCGGCACTTGAACCTGGGTAACCTCTGTCAAAGTCAGGATTTGACCTGCTACCTCATCAATGCCCAGAGCTGACATTGGTTCAGAAATACTCCAGAGCAGCCTTGGGAAGAAAAGCAGCATAATTCCCAGCCAGCTGGCCTGCTATAAAAGGATATCTTTAGCAAAATGGGGGAAAATCAGCATTCAGCTCAACTGAAAAATACGTCTGGCATTAATCCATTGTTAATTGACCAGGATGAGTAAAAAGATGGCTACTTCCAAGGCTTCTCTAATGGAACTATTAGTGAATTTTCAGGTCAACTAACTCCTGTCACTGCCTGACAAGGGAAATGGCAATCATTTGCCAGTGTTAGCAAGGCTCTCGCTGCTCTTGAAAACTGGAATCAGTCATCCTGGGCTGTCAAGTTCCGTGTCTTGAGTCCGTGTGTAATTCTTCACCCCTCACTCCTCCACCCAGAGACCCTTAACTTCACTTGAATGGTGTCAGGTTTGCCCAAAATGTGCATAATTTTTGCCACTTCAAAGAGCTTCTTTAGAAATCTGGTTTGATCCCTCTCACAATGCTTTATTTTAGTAAGGATTACTACCTCCCACTCCCATTGATCAACGCAGAAGTTGAAGCTCAGGTAGTTACTTGACTTGCCAAAGTTTTCATAGATAGTAAATAGCTGGGCACGATTTCACATCAGGGGTCCGGCAACAAGTCCCGTGCCATTACTTCTTTTTTTTTTTTTAACATCTTTATTGGAGTATAATTGCTTTACAGTGGTGTGTTAGTTTCTGCTTTATAACAAAGTGAATCAGCTATACATATATGTATATCCACATATCCTCTCCCTCTTACCTCTCCCTCCCACCCTCCCTATCCCACCCCTCTAGGTGGTCACAAAACACCAAGTTGATCTCCCTGTGCTATGCAGCTGCTTCCCACTAGCTATCTATTTTACATTTGGTAGTGTATATATGTCCATGCCACTCTCTCACTTCGTCCCAGCTTACCCTTCCCCCTCCTCGTGTCCTCAAGTCCATTCTCTACGTCTGCATCTTGATTCCTGTCCTGCCCTTAGGATCATCAGAACCACTTGTTTTTTATTTTTAGATTTCATATATATGTGTTAGCATACGGCATTTGTTTTTCTTGTTCTGACTTACTTCACTCTGTATGACAGACTCTAGCTAGCTCCATCCACCTCACTACAAATAACTCAATTTTGTTTCTTTTATGGCTGAGTAATATTCCATTGTATGTGTGTGCCACATCTTCTTTATCCATTCATCTGTCGATGGACACTTAGGTTTCTTCCATGTCCTGCCTATTGTAAATAGAACTGCAATGAACATTGTGGTACATGACTCTTTTTGAATTATGGTTTTCTCAGGGTGTATGCCCAGTAGTGGGATTGCTGGGTCATACGGTAGTTCTATTTTTAGTTTTTTAAGCAACCTCCATACTGTTCTCCATAGTGACTATATCAATTTACATTCCCACCAACAGTGCAAGAGGGTTACCTTTTCTCCACACCCTCTCCAGCATTTATTGTTTGTAGATTTTTTGTTGATGGCCATTCTGACAGGTGTGAAGTGATACCTCACTGTAGTTTCGATTTGCATTTCTCTAATGATTAGTGATATTGAGCATCCTTTCATGTGTTTGTTGCATGCCATTACTTATTGGTGGCTTTCTTCTGCTCCATCATCTGCACAGTCTCCCTTCATGTTGCTTGCTTTTCTCTCTTCCTTTCCCGATGACACTCTTTTTTTGGTAAACATTTTTCCTTCTTTCAAAGTCTAAAGGAATGGAGAGTTGGGATACTTGGATAAAGGGGAAACCATTTCAGTTACTATAACTAACTGTAGTTTTCTCATTT
Organism: Delphinus delphis; assembly: GCF_949987515.2. Taxonomy (NCBI): domain Eukaryota; kingdom Metazoa; phylum Chordata; class Mammalia; order Artiodactyla; family Delphinidae; genus Delphinus; species Delphinus delphis. The sequence continues at coordinate 53,475,946 of NC_082683.1, forward strand.
AACAAATATTTATTGGCATTTACTTTTAGGAATTCTGCTAGGTGCTGGGGATGCTGATTCATAAGCTAGAGCCCCAAGTCCTCAGCATGACTTTCAAGATGCACCATAATTTGATCCTGACCTACCAGCCCCATCCTGAGTCACTTCTTCAACATCCATCCTAACAAGTCAAGCACTCTCACACTCTCTAGTTTCTCTTTGCTTTTGCATTTGCTGTTTTCTCTGTCTGGAGTGCCCTCTCCCTCCACTATTCTTTTTTTTTGTGTGTGTAGGCCTCTCACTGTTGTGGCCTCTCCCATTGCGGAGCACAGGCTCCGGACGTGCAGGCTCAGCAGCCATGGCTCACGGGCCCAGCCGCTCCGCGGCATGTGGGATCTTCCCGGACCGGGGCACGAACCCACGTCCCCTGCATCGGCAGGCGGACTCTCAACCACTGCGCCACCAGGGAAGCCCTGAACTCCTATTCTTACATTAAGGCCCTTTCAGGTGTTACCTCCTCTATAAAATCTTCACTGCTTTTCATGGCAAAGCTGGTCAATCACACCTCTTTTTGCTATGATGATTGTTTCATACCCCTGTTGTAAAGTGTTCATACTTTATCGTAATTAGTTACATTCATGTCTGACTCACATGCACGATCCTTGAAGGCAGGGATCATGGCTTACTCAAGGGAGTATTCCCTAGTCCAGTACACGATGAGTGACTGATATACATTAATTGACTAGACTCAATCCTGAATCAGAGAGAAAGGCAAAAGGCACAGAAAATCTGTAGCTCAGTGTTATTTAAAACAAAATATCATATGATATCACTTATATGTGAAATCTAAAAAAAGTGATACAAATGAACTTATTTACAAAACAGAATAAGACTCACAGACATAGAAAACAAACTTATGGTTACCAAAGAGGAAAGGTGGGGGAGGAGGGATAAATTAAGGATTTGGGATTAACATATAGACACTACTATATATAAAATAGATAAGCAACAAGGACCTACTGTATAGCACAGGGAACTATACTCAATATTCTGTAATAACCTATATGGGAAAAGAATATGTATATGTATAACTGAATCACTTTGCTGTACACCTGAAACTAGCACATTGTAAATCAACTATACTTCAATAAAAATAAATCAATAAAATAAAACAATGAACTTATAACTAATTAGTTACCATTAGACACAGGGCTCAAACTTGTTACTGGTCCTTTATCTTTGATTAGTGGACACATCTCCTTTTAACTTAACAAGCCCTTTAGAGCAACTGCTTCTATGATTGTCTTGAGTGGATTCCAGGGAAGAAGAAAGCAATCGATGATAATACCAATCACATTCGTCCCATCACTCCTGACCTTCAGCAGAGTTTTCACCACCAAAGCAAAGCAGGGAATTAAAGCAATTCTCCAAGCACCCCAATAAACTTGGATTTTATAGCCAGTAGCAAATGTTTATGGAATATTTACATAATAATGAAAACATTATATAACAATTCTCAAAGCACTGTTACAAATGCTATTCCTCTCAATAATCATGAAACGTCAGTTACCCTCACATTACAGATGGTAAAACTGAGGCCCAGAAATGTGTTCAAAGTTGCTAAGCTAGTAAGCAGTAGAATCAAGATTTAAGATACAGGTCTTCTGACTCCAAATCCCATGTTCTTCCCACTATGCCCTGCTGTTCTTTGAGGATAAAACATGTATTTTGTTTATCCTTGTGTCTTCCATAGCATCCAGGATAGTGCAATATGCTTGTTGAATGGATGCATTTTGATAGACAAGTTTAAAAATTCCTCTGTCTCATCTATGTTTAATTTGTTCATTTATTCATCTACTTTTATCCACCCCATTCATATCAAATTTGTGCATTCCTACCATTGCCTGCCATTGTGCTCAGTGCTAAAACTTCAAATATAAATAACACAGTTATCTTTGTGTCTCCAGCACCTAGCATAATACCTGGCACATAGGAGGTGGTTAACAAATCCTTTTGCATAAATAAATGACCTGTAGCAAGCTCGGGACCTAATATACGTGACTGGAGTAACAATGAACTGTATTCTCCTTTCTTTCACCTAATCTTCACATCAATCTACTATCTTTTTTTACATAAGGGAACATTGAATATCAGTGGAATTTAATACCTCTGACCCAGTAGTATTTGGATTTAAACCCGGATTTTATACTTAAAATACTAAGTGGATGCACCTTCTAGAAGCAGCTGGGTTGTAATAAGAAGAGTCTAGATCTGGAGTCACAAGACCTGCGTGAGTCCCACCCGTCACGTACTAGCTGTATGGCCTTGGGGGAGTCACTTAGCCTCTAGGACTCAGTGTTCTCCATATATAATGAGAAAAACAATACCTACCCTGCTGACCACACAGGGATAGTGTGAGGACAGTGAATAAGTACAAGGATAAGTGTGAGAAGGACTCATCCAAGGCATTGACTTAGGCCTCCTTCTGAAAGGGCTTTGGCTTACCTGACTTGTCCCTCCTGAGTCCCAGGACAGTGCCTTCTGACATAACCTGGATGGGTAATTGTCAACGGGTAACTATTGACTCTTCACATGAGAACATGTTAATTATATTTATTCAACTTTAGGAAATGTGTGTGTGTGTGTGTGTGTGTGTGTGTGTGTGTGTGTGTGTGCATGCCTGTACATTTGAATGGGTGCAGTAGAAAGAGAGTGAGTTTGGAGGTCAGATAGCTGCCTTTAAATCAGTCCTACATTCATTAGCTGTATAACTTTGGACAAGTTATTGTCACACTAACCTCAATTTCCTAATCTGTAAGATGCAGATGATAGGTTGTTATGAGAGTGAAATAAGACTAAATGCTTCTAGGATGACCCTAACTTGTTGCTCAACAAATAGTAGTTTTTGCTATCATCAATATTATAATCTACAAATAATATGCATTCTGGTTTTGGTAATAACTCTAATCCCTCCTCAGTAGAAAACCACCCCGTTCAGATCTCCATTTTGTCATTGTTGTTGCACATTCCCTTCTAATTCTCTTTTCTGTCCCATATAGGTGAGATTTGAAAATGTGGTCTCCTGGGTGCTAGATCTTTAAAATTATTTCAGACAATATCAGATTATAATTTTTCCAAGTTAAGAGTTTAAATCTTTACCGGTTTTGTTCTGTAATTCTAATTCTTGCAGTTGCCAGTTTACTATTCTCTAATTTTTGTCAGTAAGGAACATCTTCTAGAGTAAAAAACTACTCCAAAAGAATATGACCCACCACCCCAAAGTTATCACCTCTAAGTTACTATTTGTGGCCCTATTAGACAACTCCCCATGGGAGTTGTCTAATAAAATCCTGGGATTTTATCTTTTTATGACTATAATGGGCTACTCAATATTACATTAACTGTAAAGTGCTACACGAAAGTTAGTTTTTAATGTTAGCTATAGAAATATTAATATTTGATGGTTATTAAGTTATGGATAAACACTAGGAGTGTTAATATTTTACAAATCCTTGTTAAAGGCCACTGAACATCCTCGAAGTTTACATACTCTTGTTCACAGATAAAATAGAAAAAAAGAACTTCTGAGATTTGCGTTCCATCTTGCGTATCACTACTGTATAGAATAATCTTCCTTTCATTATGTCTTCTCACTACTCAAAAATATTCCATGTACACTACTGCCCTGGGATCATCCAAACTCATTATTCTGGGAAAGCTTTCACAGCTTTTCCCAGTATTCCTTCCCAGCCCTATTTCCTGCTACTTACTTCTCTCCTCCTCCTTCCACCCCATGTGAATCTTTTGTTCCAATGAACTGCCATATTCACTGTTCATAAATTATTCCATGTACATTCCTGCTTCTTTGCCCTTGATGAAGCCATTCTCCTCCTTTTCATATCCTCTTTACCTCCAACCGTCCATCCAACTCTAGACCTCTTCAAAGCCAAGCTCAGTGTATACCTTCCCATAGACATCACTTGGCCCTCAATTCTGAAACTACCAGTCATCAGCACACTTGTTTGACAACTGACTGTATAACCATCGCAGTTTACCAGTGGCTTCACAGAGGTTTTCTCACTTAGTAATAATGATAGCTGCTTCTTATGGAACGCTCCTATGGGCTAGGCACTCTCCTGAGTGCGTACAAACATCATGTTTAACCCTCATAGTCATCCTAGGTAGGAGATACCCCTTTTACAGATGAAAAAATCCGAGGCATAGAATGGTTTTGTAAGTCGCCCAATGTCATAGAGTTGAAAAATGGCAGCGTTGAGGGTCACACTCTTTTCTGATTGAATCCGAGGGCCCACCTCTTAAGCTTCACACATGCTGTCTGAATTTCATAATGTAACACAAAGAGGTCAAATGGTACAACCAAAGCTGGTAAGTGACAGCCAGTCCTCCCACCCAGCTTGGTCTAAGCCCAGACAGCTTTCCAATAAACTAAATATATGATATTGCCTCTTACTGTATTTAACATTTTTTTTGTTGTTGTTATTTAAGCTAACATAAAGGGTTGTCTACTCAGCTCAAGATTTCCAAAGACAATGATTAGGTAACTGAATGGTTGGGCCTCAGACAATGACTAGCTGCAGCAGCAATGGGGCTGATGACATATGTAGTGGCTTGGGGTGGCAGGAGATGGGCTGATGTGAACTACAATGACCATATCCTTAGTAAACCCGGGTAAAATTTCATGGACTTCTCTTTGAAGAGTGATTACCTTGGTATTGCAAAGACCAGCCTTTTGTTTGTTTGATTGTCTGTTGAAAGCCAAGGCAGTCTTTGCCATGACTGCGTTTTGTTCAGCTAATGCCAAGGTTTCTCTGTCTAGTCTCTGGGACTGTCGGGGGAAGAAGGCCAGGGAGACCCAATGTTTGTTAAATTAAAAACAACTAAAGTTCCAGAGAAAACATCAAAGTGCTCTCGTTCTTTAATACAAGACCAGATGCTCAGCAGCAGGTATATGTAGAATGAAAGCAAAGGCAATATAACAGTAATAGACATTTTACTTGCCTGTAGCTACTGTAACAGGACAATCTAATGTAAATGGCTCTCAATGCCCACATGGAGGTGCACTGTGGCTGTGCCTGTCACATGCATCTTGCGTATGGCACCCATAATTACAGTATTAGAGATGGAAATACAATAAAAGCTCTTCTCTTTCACTTTTCTGAGGGGGTTGCTGTGGGGGAAATGTCTTTCATTTTTTCTCCCTTTTCCTCTTAGCCATGTGGCTGACAGGATCTTCGTGCTCCGGCCGGGTATCAGGCTTATGCCTCTGCGGTGGGAGAGCCAAGTTCAGGACATTGGTCCATCAGAGACCTCCCAGCTCCATGTAATATCAAATGGTGAAAACTCGCCCAGAGATCTCCAACTCAACACAAACACCCAGCTCCACTCAACGACCAGCAAGCTACAGTGCTGGACACCCTATGCCAAACAACTGCCAACACAGTAACACAATGCCAACCATTAGCAGAGAGGCTGCCTGAAATCATAAGGTCATAGACACCCTAAAGTACACCACCGGATGCAGTCCTACCCACCAGAAAGACAAGATCCAGCCTCATCCACCAGAACACAGGCACTACTCCCCTCCACCAGGAAGCCTACACAACCCATTGAACCAACCTCAGCAACTGGGGGCAGACACGAAAACAACGGGAACTACGAACATGCAGCCTGTGAAAAGGAGACCCCAAACACAATAAATTAAGCAAAATGAGAAGACAGAGAAACACACAGCAGATGAAGGAGCAAGCTAAAAACCCATCAGACCAAACAAATGAAGAGGAAATAAGCAGTCTACCTGAAAAATAATTCAGAGTAATGATAATAAATGTGATCCAAAATCTTGGAAATCGAATGGAGAAAATACAAGAAACGTTTAACAAGGACCTAGAACAACTAAAGAGCAAACAAACAATGATGAACAACACAATAAACAAAATTATAAATTCTCTAGAAGGAACCAATAGCAGAATAACTGAGGCAGAAGAATGGATAAGTGACCTGGAAGAGAAAATAGTGGAAATAACTACTGCAGAGCAGAATAAAGAAAAAAAATGAAGAGAATTGAGGACCATCTCAGAGACCTCTGGGACAACATCAGATGCACCAACATTCGAATTATAGGGGTCCCAGAGGAGGAAGAGAAAAAGAAAGGGTCTGAGAAAACATTTGAAGAGATTATAGTTGAAAACTTCCCTAACAAGGGAAAGGAAATAGTCAATCAAGTTCAGGAAGTGCAGAGAGTCCCATACAGGATAAATCCAAGTAGACACATGACAAGACACCTGTAACTCAAGCTATCAAAAATTAACTACAAAGAACAAATATTAAAAGCAGCAAGGGAAAAAAACAAATAACATAAAAGGGAATCCCCATAAGGTTAACAGATGAACTTTCAGCAGAATCTCTGCCAACCAGAAGGGAGTGGCAGGACATATTTAAAGTGATGAAAGGGAAAAACCTACAACCAAGATTACTCTACCAAGCAAGGATCTCATTCAGGTTCGATGGAGAAATTAAAAGATTTATACACAAGCAAAAGTTAAGAGAATTCAGCACCACCAAACCAGCTTTACAACAAATGCTAAAGGAACTTCTGTAGGCAGGAAACACAAGAGAAGGAAAAGACCTACAATAATAAACCCAAACCAATTAATAAAATGGTAATAGGAACATACATATCGATAATTAATGTAATTAATGTAAATAGATTAAACGCTCCCACCAAAAGACATAGACTGAAAAAAAAACAACAACAAAAAACATAGACTGACTGAATGGATAGAAAAACAAGACCCATATATATGCTGTCTACAAGACACCCACTTCAGACCTAGGGACACATACAGACTGAAAGTGAGGGGATGCAAAAAGATATTCCATGCAAATGGAATTCAAATGGAAGCTGGAGTAGCAATTCTCATATCAGACAAAAATAGACTTTAAAATAAGGAATATTACAAGAGACAAAGAAGGACACTACACAATGATCAAGGGTTAATCCAAGAAGAAGATATAACAATTATAAATATTTATGCACCCAACATAGGAGCACCTCAATACATAAGGCAAATGCTAACAGTCATAGAAGGGGAAATCAACAGTAACACAGTCATACTAGGGGACTGTAACATCCCACTTTCATCAATGGACAGATGATCTAAAATGAAAATAAATAAGGAAACACAAGCTTTAAATGACACATTAGACAAGATGGACTTAATTAATAATTATAGGACATTCCATCCAAAAACAACAGAATACACTTTCTTCTCAAGTGCTCATGGAACATTCTCCAGGATAGATCATATCTTGGGTCACAAATCAAGCCTTGGTAAATTTAGGAAAATTGAAATCGTATCAAGCATCTTTTCTGACCACACGCTATGAGGCAAGATATCAATTACAGGAAAAAAAAAACTGTAAAAAATAGAAACACATGGAGACGAAACAGTACGCTACTAAATAACCAAGAGATCACTAAAGAAATGAAAGAGGAAATCAAAAAATACCTAGAAACAAATGACAATGAAAACACGACAACCCAAAACCTATGGGATGCAGCAAAAGCAGTTCTAAGAGGGAAGTTTATAACAATACAATCCTACATCAAGAAACAAGAAAAACTCAAATAAAGAACGTAACCTTACACCTAAAGCACTTAGAGAAAGAAGAACAAAAAACCCCAAAGTTAGCAGAAGGAAAGAAATCATAAAGATCAGATTAGAATAAATGAAAAAGAAATGAAGGAAACAATAGCAAAGATCAATAAAACTAAAAGCTCGTTCTTTGAGAAGATAAACAAAACTGATAAACCATTAGCCAGATTCATCAAGAAAAAAAGGGAGAAGACTCAAATCAACAGAATTAGAAATGAAAAAGGAGACACTGCAGAAATACAAAGGATCATTGGAGATTACTACAAGCAACTACTTGCCAATAATATGGACAACCTGGAAGATACGGGCAAATTCTTAGAAAAGCACAACCTTCTCAGACTGAACCAGGAAGAAACAGAAAATATACACAGAACAATCACAAGCACTGAACTTGAAACTGTGATTTAAAATCTTCCAACAGGGCTTCCCTGGTGGTGCAGTGGTTAAAAATCTGCCTGGCAATGCAAGGGACACAGGTTCAAGCCCTGGTCTGGGAGGATCCCACATGCCACAGAGCAACTAAGCCCATGCTCCACAACTACTGAGCCTGCACTCTAGAGCTCACGAGCCACAACTACTGAAGTCTGCATGCCACAACTACTGAAGCCTGTGGGCACTAGAGCCTGTGCTCCATAACAATAGAAACCACCGATATGAGAAGCCCACGCACCACAACCAAGAGAGCCCCCGCTCACTGCAACTAGAGAAAGCCCGTGTACAGCAACAAAGACCCAACACAGACAAAAATAAAAATTAAATTAATTAATTAATTTTTAAAAATCATTAAAAATAAATCTTCCAACAAACAAAAGCCCAGGACCAGAAGGCTTCACAGGCAAATTCTTTCAAACATTTAGAGAAGAGCTAACACCTATCCTTCTCAAGCTGTTCCAAAATATAGCGGAAGGAGGAACACTCCCAAACTCATTCTACGAGGCCACCATCGCCCTGGTACCAAAACCAGACAAAGATGTCACAAAAAAGGAAAACCACAGGCCAATATCAGTGATGAACATAGATGTAAAAATCCTCAACAAAATACTAGCAAACAGAATCCAACAGTACATTAAAAGGATCATACACCATGATCAAGTGAGATTTATCCCAGGAATGCAATGAATCTTCAATATACACAAATCAATCAATGTGATACACCATATTAACAAATTGAAGAATAAAAACCATATGATCATCCCAACAGATGCAGAAAAACCTTTGAAAAATTTCAACACCCATTTATGATAAAAACTCTCTAGGAAGTGGGCATAGAGGGAACCTACTTCAACATAATAAAGCCCATATATGACAAATCCACAGCCAACATTGTTCTCAATGGTGAAAAACTGAGACCATTTCCTCTATGATCAGGAACAAGACAAGGTTGCCCACTCTCACCACTATTATTCAACATAGTTTTGGAAGTTTTACCCACATCAATAAGAGAAGAAAAAGAAAGAAAAGGAATCCAAATTGGAAAAGAGGAAGTAAAATTGCCACTGTTTGCAGATGACATGATACTATAAATACAGAATCCTAAAGATGTTACCAGAACACTACTAGAGCTGATCAGTGAATTTGGTAAAGTATCAGGATATAAAATTAATGCACAGAAATCTCTTGCATTCCTATACAGTAACAACAAAAAATCTGAAAGAGAAATTAAGGGAACACCCATTAACCTTTGCAACAAAAAGAATAAAATGCTTAGGGATAAACCTACCTAAGGAGACAAAAGACCTGTATGCAGAAAGCTATAAGACACTGATGAAAGAAATTAAATATGATACAGTTGGAGACATATACATGTTCTTTGACTGGAATAATCAACATTAAGAAAATGACTCTACTACCCAAAGCAATCTACAGATTCAATGCAATCCCTATCAAACTACCAATGGCATTTTTCACAGAACTAGAACAAAAAATTGCACAATTTGTATGGAAATACAAAAGATCCCAAATAGCAAAAGCAATCTTGAGAAAGAAAAACAGAGGTGGAAGAATCAGGCCCCCTGACTTCAGACTATACTACAAAGCTACAGTAATCAAGACAGTATGGTACTGGCACAAAAACAGAAATATAGATCAATGGATCAGGATAGGAAGCCCAGAGATAAACCCACACACCTATGGTCACCTTACCTCTGATAAAGGAGGCAAGAATATAAAATGGAGAAAAAATAGCTTCTTTAATAAGTGGTGCTGGGAAAACTGGATAGCTGCATATAAAAAATGAAATTAGAATACTCCCTAATACCATACAGAAATAAACTCAAAATGGATTAAAGACCTAAATGTCAGGCCAGACACTATAAACCTCTTAGAGGACAACATAGGCAGAACAGTCTATGACATAAATCACAGCAAGGTCCTTTTTGACCCACCTCCTAGAGAAATGGAAATAAAAATAAACAAATGGGCCTAATGAAACTTCAAAGCTTTTGCACAGAAAAGGAAACCATGAACAAGACCAAAAGACCACCCTCAGAATGGGAGAAAATCTTTGCAAACGGACCAACTGACAAAGGATTAATCTCTAAAATATACAAGCAGCTCATGCAGCGCAATATCAAAAAAAACAAACAAACCGATCCAAAATTGGCAGAAGACCTAAACAGACATTTCTGCAGAGATGATATACAGACTGCCAACAAACACATGAAAGGATGCTCAACATCACTAATCAGTAGAGAAATGCAGATCGAAACTACAATGAGGTAATACCTCACGCCAGTCAGAATGGCCATCATCAAAACAATCTACGAACAATAAATGTTGGAGAGAAGGGAACCCTATTGCACTGTTGGTGGGAATGTAAATTGATACAGCCACTATGGAGAACAGTATGGAGGTTCCTTAAAAAACTAAAAATATAACTACCATACGACCCTGCAATCCCACTACTGGGAATATACCCTGAGAAAACCATAATTCACAAATACTCATGTACTACAATGTTCATTGCACCTCGATTTACAATAGCCAGGATATGGAAGCAACCTAATTATCCATCGACAGATGAATGGATAAAGAAGATGTGGCACATATATACAATGGAATATTACTCAGCCTTAAAAAGAAACGAAATTGAGTTATTTGTAGTGAGGTGGATGGACCTAGAGACTATCATACAGAGTGAAGTAAGTCAGAAAGAGAAAAACAAATACCATACACTCACACATATATATGGAATCTTAAGAAAAAAAAATGGTTATGAAGAAGCTAGCAGCAGGTCAGGAATAAAGATGCAGACGTAGAGAATGGACTTGAGGACATGGGGAGGGGCAAGGGTAAGCTGGGACAAAGTGAGAGAGTGGCATGGACATATATACACTACCAAATATAAAATAGATAGCTAGTGGGAAGCAGCTGCAAAGCACAGGGAGATCCGCTCGGTGCTTTGTGACCACCTAGATGGGTGGGATAGGGAGGGTTGGAGGAAAATGTTAGAGGGAGGGGATATGGGGATATATGTATATGTATAGCTGATTCACTTTGTTATATAGCAGAGACTGACAAACATTGTAAACAACTATAGTCCGATAAAGATGTTAAAAATAATAAAATAAAAATGAAATGTAATTCAAAAAAATATGGTCAAAAAGATACATTTTATGGTATGTTTATTTAAGCATAATTTTAAAAATTGTTTTTCTTCTGCAGCCCACCTTAATTCACAATCTAGCTGAATGTGGGAATGGTACCTCGGGAAATAAAGAACCTGCTAAAAACAAAAAATACAGTTAATATATGAAAAAAGAAAAATTCAGTTAATATATAAAAATATTATGCCATCACAGACCTATCAAATAATTTTTCCCCTTTTTCTTCTCCTCAGAAAAGCAGAATTATCTCCAGAATGTAGATTCTGATTTTCAAAAAAGGAAGAGGAGACATCCTCCATGGAGTCAATCTTAATCAATTCATTGTAAGCCTACTATATCTTTTTTCCTACTCTCCATTCTAAATTTGGACTCCTGGCCAAATATTGTCCTCTTTCTCTCTCTGTTTCTTATTCCCTGCTCCACCTCCCTCTTTCTCTCTTTCAAAATTTACCTAATTAGGAACAACACTTAGTGGTCACCATTTTCCTAGTTTTTGCATATATCATTAGTACAGTAATATACATGGGTCCCAGATAATTTTACAAATGATATTGTGACAATTGGTTTTAAAAAGTGAGTTTGATCCATTGTACATCTTGCCCTATAATAAATTCCAGATGGATTGAAGATTGTTTTTAATGATTCATAAATGTTGTGGAGGAAACCTGAGAGAATTTGTTTTTATATAATCTTGCAATGGGGAGGATTCTCTAAGTATGACATAAAATTCAGAAGCCATAAAAGAAAACTTTGATACATTTAAACTCATAAAAACTCTAAACAAAATTCTTTGTAGAAAAAACTAACTTAAAGTCAAAAAGCAAATCAACTGGGAAAACATTCTTGCCTTATGTATTATAATCAAATGGCTAATTTCCTTAATACATAAAATGCTTCAACAATAGTAAAAATGGGCAAATGATACAAACAGTTTAAAGAAAGGGGAAAATGGCTCTTAAACATATGAAAACGTACTCAATCTCATCATAATAAAAGAAATACAACTGAAAACTAACAAGATTGACAAAAGACAAAAATTCGGATAAAACATTGGCATTTTAGAATATGGGGAAACAATCACTTTCAAAGTTTGTTGAAGGGAATGTGAATTAATACAATCTTTATTGATCAAAATTTTAAATTTATTCTTTGACCTGGGAATTCTGCTTCTGGAAATTTACCCCTTGGATACAGCCACGAAAACATACATGCAAATAACATACATGCAAACAACTTTCCTCTGATAGGAAACTGCTTATATAAATTTTGATGCACCCATAAAGTAGAATATCATATAACCGTAAAAGGAATAAGGCAGCTCTGTACGTACTGATATGGAACTATCTCCAGGATACATTGCATAGTGAAGAAACACACTGAATAATCTGTATAATATGCCATCATTTGTGTAAACAACAACAACAAAAGAATTTATAAATGTATATGGTTGCATTGACATAGACTATGTCTCAGAGTGTATAAAATCCTGGTTTGCCTCTGGGACTCAAGGGCAGAAAAAAGCCTTAGTATTTACTGGATATTTTTTTGTACCTTTTTGATCTTGTATCTGTATTATCTATTACACAGTAACAGCAACTCCAACTCCAGCCTGTATCCCATGACAGCCATCTCTTTGTAACTGGCATTGGGACACTCCTTTCTTTCTTGCAAGCCCAGCTTTATGTTTATATTTTTTGCTGGTATATAACATCCAGAATACTGTGCAGTTTTAACAAAAGGAGGCCTGCACTAGGCAGGACCAGCTCCAGCAGACATGTTCCAAACTCTGCTGTAATCACACATAGGAGGGTAAAGTTAGGATCAGAGATTAGAGAATCTAGTGGGGTTACATTCTGTCAATCAATTCCCTTCTTTGGTCTCAGTCTTTTTATTTGTAAAATTAGTGTAGATTAGATTATGTCCAATGTGCTATAATAGTTCTAGGACTCTATGAGTGACTAACCACATTCCTAGTAAAGGCGGTATAGAATATTAGTTAAAGGCACTGTGGAGCCACATTATGTGGGTTCAAATGCTAGCCTTGCTACTTATTGTCCTTAGGCAAATTTTTAAACTTTGTGCCTCAGTTTCCTCATCGATAAAATCGAAATGGTAATAATAGAACCTGCCTTATAAGAATATTGGGAGGATTGGGACTTCACTGGTAGCACAGTGATTAAGAATCTGCCTGCCAATGCAGGGGACTCAGGTTCGATCCCTGGTCCAGGAAGATCCCACATGCCGTGGAGCGACTAAGCCCGTGTGCCACAACTACTGAGCCTGCACTCCGGAGCCCGCGAGCCACAACTACTGAAGCCCGCATGCCTAAAGCCCATGCTCTGCAACAAGAGAAGCCACCGCAACTAGAGAAAGTCTGTGCACAGCAATGAAGACCCAACGCAGCCAAAAATTAAAAATTAAAAATATATATATTGGGAGGATTAAATGAGTTACAATGCTTAAAACACTGAGGAGTGCCTGGTACATGTTAAGCACTACGAAAATGCTGCTGTTGTTGATGCTGCTTCTCCTTCTTCTTATTAATTATTATTATTAACTTGTGCAAGGGTCAAGGGATCAAGGGAAGTCTGGCCTCAGTAAACTAATCCTGAAAAGAGACTCACTCCCTGATAAGCCTTGGAAGTATTATAGCTCTAGATATTAAAAAGAAGTATGAACAGAAAAGGATCTGCCAGTCTCATCCTACCTTTGATAGCATCAATCAATTAATGCATCACTTTCAAACACTTTAATACTTCAGGGCCTGCAGAGGAAATACACAGCCTGATCTTCACTCTTCAGTTGTTAACACTGAGGTTGGGAGGACACATTACTTATAGATGAGGCAACTAAAAGAAGAAGGGGAGAATTTTTCATTTATTGAGACATACTAAGTGTTTATGTGTTAAATCCTTTGCAAAGATATTCTCATTTAACTGGAAGCAACATCAACTAATACTATATTGATTGCTAAATTGTGTAAAGCAGCTTGCAAGTGCAGAAGAAATTCTGATGCAAGACACCGATGAAGATGTTTGCAAACTCTGTTAATGAATCAGCTTGTACTACGTGTTAAATACACATATTCTCAAGCTGCATCCTAAACCCACTGAATCTGAATCCCCAGGGGTGAGTCTTGGGAAGGGCTCTCAGACAATACTTCTCACCGGAAAATTTTGGAAACCCTGGGTTAGAAGACATCTTGAAGGAGTGAAGTAAGTCAGAAAGAGAAAAACAAATATCGTATATTAAGGCATATATGTGGAATCTAGAAAAATGGTATCGATGAACTTATTTGTAAAGCAGAAATACAGACACAGACATAGAGAACAAACGTACGGATACCAAGGGGGGAGGGTGGGTAGGATGGACTGGGAGATTGGGATTGACATATATACACTACTATGTATAAAATAACTAATGAGAACAGACTGAAGAAAGATAAAATAAAACGGATAACCAACAGCAACAGCAAAAATGAATAAAATAAAATACTACTTTTATGAAAAAGAGCGAAGACATCTTGAAGGGTCAGCAGGAGGGCGTTCTATTCTCCATATCTGAGAGTTTTCATTCACATGTCACAAAACAAAGCAAGGAGCGAACTGGATAGGAGCCAGCAGCAGGCTCTATGCTAGTTTCTCTTGTTGCCCACCTGAGGGCCCAGAAGACCTCGACCTAGAAGATTACACCCCCAAGAGATTTTTCTCCTTAAAATCCACTCAAGGAGGACTGGAGTTCGTGTCTTGATCCACTGGCTCCATACCTGAGTACAAGGATTGCCTGGTTTTTTAAAAAAAAAAAAAAGAATAAAACCGCTTTGAGCTGTAGTCTCATGCACTGTGACGTCAGCAGAACCCCAAGACTGAATTATAGCTTTGCATTCAATCAAGAATCATGTATTATTCTCTATGTTATCCATCACTGCTTCCCCACTGCTCAGAAGACAGAGTGACAGCAATACACACAATGGGCAAGCACCTGAGGTGCTTTAAACCTATCAATAACACGCATTGTTCTCAGAAAGATTTTGCTCTGTGGAAAAAGCAGAATGGAACAGCCTTTCCAATGACCAGCAGAGGCTTTGAAATTGTTTCCCATTAAATGTGCAAATTCTGAAGCCACAGAATTCAGTCACCACCTTCTTCATGCCCTAAGGATTTGGTTTGGACTGAATCAAAAAAATATCTCTGTTCATATTAAACGCAAAGTGATTATTGGATGTCCTGCTTCTCACATTTAACTGCATACAAACACTAACATTCAATCTATGTGAAATTAATGAGTTGGTGGTGAGTCTGGTATATGTGTTTAATCAGAAAATTACACTGAGAATACTTGAAGGCATATTAATTGAAGTTTATCAAGAAGGCAGTAGGTATTCAGGCACAGACACAAATGCAAAATATATCAGTAGCTGTGCCTGTAATTATCTATCACGGTTGCCTTGCACATTCTAGTGCCTTTAAATAAAAATGAAACATAGTACGTGCTTGGACCATTTTAGACATTAGAAATGTTTGATATAGACATTTTATTTTTCCTATTAAACTGGATTGAATTACACAGTTATACACAGAGAATATGCCCTTGCAGTTGTATTGATGAATGCAGCCACTAGTAATTGGCACATAGTACTTCCCCTGATATTATTAGATACAAATTTCTGAGATTAGAATGAATATGAAGCATTCCTTTACCTAGCTTGATTCTTTGTGTAAATAATTAAAGAAAACAAGCTCTTGACACAATGGCCCCCATAAATGCTATCATAATAAGACATATTTACAAATCAAATGTAACGATGACCAGCTTGGTACCTTTAAACTTGTTTTCTCAGATTTAGCCCTAAGAAATGCAGCAGACTTTATTGATATTTGTGGCATCTTATTGTACTGCTAGATCCAATGGACCTATTAACTCACTGGATGGACAAATCCAGCTGGTCTGGCTTTCTCAAATAGAGGGATTGGGATTCCTTTTTTAATTTCCTTTGCTGTGTGTTTACCATTTCCTTCTCTCTAGTGATCTAGATATCTTGCCTTCTTTCATCTTTGAGAATCCCTGCCTGTACTCACCTGTCATGAGGCCTGAAATAAGGAACTGAAAAATTAGGCAATTTCCAAATATTCAATATCTTTGTGGAGGCTCAATATCCAGAAGGTTCACTGCAGTTTTATGCATTCATTGGAGGTTGGGCAGAGTGTGGACAAGGCCACGGTTCATTCAGTACCTCTAGGGTCAGCACCTTCCTATGACGCTGGACAAGAAATGAGCAGAGGGCGACTCTCAGCTCTCCGACAGACTGGCAGCATAGTCTGCCAGTGTTTACCCTTCCAGAGGAATTCTGTGGAGCTCTTGGCATCCATCATCTCGTTTAATCTGCACAACTACTCTGTGCGTTCGCCATTATATCTTTGTTTAACAAATGAGGAAACTGAGGCATGGAGTTGTTATATAACTCGCTCAAGATTCAGATTATAGAAGGCCACTAAAATGAAAAAGAGAAAAAAAAAATCACTTGAGCTAGAAATGACAGAGTTGGAATCTGAACCCAGGACTGCTGGCTTCCAAATACACTGTTATTTTGCACTACCTTCTGTATGAATACTTATGCAATATATCTTCCTATAGCTTATATATTTTTTAAAAGATTTTTTAGATATAGACCAATTTTTTAAAGTCTTTATTGAATTTGTTACAATATTGCTTCTGTTTACATTTTGGTATTTTGGCCACGAGGCATGTGGGAATCCCAGCTCCCCAACCAGGGATAGAACCCACATCCCCTGCATTAGAAGGCGAAGTCTTAATCACTGGACCACCGGGGAAGTCCCTATAGCTTATACATTTTAAAAAAATAATAAAACTGGTCATCAGTCCCTTGGTAGCCTAATTTTTTAATCCTTTTCTCAGAGGAGAATCTGAAGGTCTGGTGGAAAACCAGAAGGTATTTTATTTATTTATGTCAGGGACCTAGACAGTGGAATCTCATGCCTTTTCCTTAGCACCCAAGTTTTCACCCTTTTTGTGTATATGTTATCACATACATTTTGTTTATTAAGTTTTATTTGTTTGCACAAGCTTTCCTTACAAGAAATGTAAGTCTTGCCTAGAAGTCTTGCATAGTGGTTATGAGCACAAACTCTCAAGCCAGGCTACTTAATTCAAAAACAAACTCCTCCATTTATTATTCAACCTTGGGCAAGTTGCTTACGTTCTGTAGGTCTCCGTATCTTCCTCTGTAAAATGGGGATGATGATGGTGGTAGCTATCTGTGGATAAAATGAGATAACACATAGACAGTGCCTGGCACTAGTAAGAACCGGAAAGCCTTAGCTACTGTTACCAGTATAAGAAGCATCAGTCTTTAACTCAGGACTACAATAAGAAGGCTTACTGAATATGGGGACCCCATTCTGCTTTCTCTTTCCTGTTAACTGGGAGGATAATTAGGATTCTTTCATCCAGAGGCAGAACAAGGTCATCTCCCAAAATTAGGCCAAATAATGGGGTCCCAGTGAATTGGAAGCAGACAGGTCATCTCACTTCTACATTCAGCCCTGCTCTTAGCTGTATGACTTTGGGCAAGTCACATTAAGCCTTCGGTTTCCCCTTGTCTCAGACATGGGGAAATCAACCTGCCCCCGAGGTTCCTGCCAGGGTTAACCTTATGGGAAGTACCCAAGCAATCATGAGTGAGCACTCACTTCCAAGAAGTTGTAATTTCCTTGCTTCACCTGACCATCACAATCTAGTCCAGGAAGACAGGAGCCCAGGCCATTCCTGAACTTTGCACTAGGGCAGCTGCTAACACCCCTGGCTGCACCCCACACCTCCTTAATCTGAAATCCCCATTAGCTCCAGCTGCAGGCCATCTATTACCTCACACCCATAATGGGAGTTAATTTCTGTTGGGATCAGATGGTCTTCCCCCTGGAAATTTTTATTCATATTTCTTTCCTGTTTTGTGATTCTCAATCGGAGTTTTCTAATAACAGATCATTTCTTTTTGTCTAACTTTAATCTGGTCCTGCTTGACAAGCCCCATCCTTTTCATTGAAGGGTAAGACCACTTAAAGGAAGGCCAATAAGCCCTTGCGCTGCTCGGCCGGCTGGGGTGATTTGTCACCCGGTGCAGTGGTGGTCACACCAATGGATTTATCTCAAGGTAAATGGAGATGCTGAGACCCGGGACCTGGAGCTTTGATTAAGGTGCCCTTTTTGTAGTGTTGATAGATGTTGCTTGTGTTTATCTATTTGAAATGCCACTAAATCTGTGAATACAATGGAAAAAGAGACTACTTTGCTGCTGAAAACATATTAGTGATTTATGTTTCAGTAAGAAGCACAATAAAGAGACAGAGGCTATTAAGAGCAGCTATTTTCATGAGAAATAGTTCTGCTTTAAAACATTATTAACCCCAACTTGATAAAGACTTACATGCATGCATAATCATGTTTACTTACCCCTTTAGTTTTGTGTGACATGCATTTGAAGCACACATTCTCCAAATATTAATAAGTTAGCAGAATATTTACAGCAAAAGACACCTCTCCCAGGACTGTTCTGCATGTAAATTTCCTTCTCTCATGATAGGGACACATAATAAACTTATCTAGAAAGATTTGGAGTTTATATGGACTTCATATTGTTCAAAGCACTCTCAAATCCTACTCACCATCATTTGCTGTATCTCCAACCACCCCCTGCCCCCTTTGCATTGTAGTAGAAATAACCAGTAGGGTGACACATAAAGATTATAATGCATGGATATAACTTATAACATGAATCAATGTCATCAAGACGCACCCATTTAAATGAATAGGGTCAGATGAGAGTGCTGGATCACCCTGACTTGTGTGACAGTTACAAATGCATCACCTCGTATGCATAATAGGAGTGTACAAACCAGAAGAGATTTGTAAACTTGGTTCATTTGAAGCAGAACTGACCCACGGGAATGGAAACAAGAGAAAGGCAACCGAACTGGATCTGTCGGGAAATAAGTGATTCTGTGTTTTGTGGTTTCCTAAAACCCTAACGAGGATTTCGTGTGCTCCAGCTCCACTGGGGGAACCGAGAGCCCATTAGATCAGGCTGTTTATTTACCACGTTCGCTTTTAAAGGTTGCAGTGTTTGCACGGGGTAGACGGCGAGGGGTGGGAGAAAGGGGACAACCTGCGTGGAGGGGTTTGAGGTGTGCAATTCTTAGCAAGTCTGCGGAGGTGGGTAAAAACCCCAAGCGAGTTGGGCCTGGCAGAGTTAACAGTGTTCAGGGTGCAATTAAGGGTTTGGAAGGTTCTGTGGTGAGTGCTCTGATTTATTGATACGTTCCGGGGATTTCTCCGCAGCGGGGTGAACGGGGCGGGGGGCCGTTTGCGCCCCGAGAGCAGCCAGCGTCTGGCGGGTCCGGGGCTGGCATCGCGCGCCGGGTGTCAGCGCAGCACGGAGCGGAGGCCACACCTGCACCTCATTTGCTTGCGAGCAGCGCCATGACCCGCCTGCTGATGGGGCGCCTTCGCTTTCATCCTCCGGATTATGACAAGTTATTAATTGCCACCATTAGCCGCAGCAGCCTGCCCGAGATCTCTGCTGCTCTCTGGAGGTGAGAAACTGCGCGTCTGGATGCGGAGGGAAGAGGCTCCGAGCAGCGCGGGGCAAACATAGCAACAATCTGCCCAAAAGGGATTATGAGACGGTGAATAATTTATTAGAAAACATTTTTCTTTGTCCTTCCCACACACCCACAAATCCTCCCCAAGCGCTCTTTACCAGCCTTGCAGATAATGTGCTTACACATCTCAGAGCTTGCTAAATAGTCTGAAGAGGCCATCGGGCTCACCCTCCACTCCGCGGCTGCCAGGACCGCGCAGACCCAGCGCGCGGCCTCGGGTAACTAGACTCGATGGCAGAGGCCGATAGGAAAAACCATAGGATGGCTGCCCTGCCTCCTTCCCGGCTCCTGCTTCCCACAAAGAACAGGCATACCTGCTCACATGCTTTATATTTGCACATAACCCACAGTTTCATTCCTTGCCACGTGTATTGATTGAGGTTCTACTTCGATAGGGAGTTACTTTGTCCCTGGAACCTTCTGGACAAAGCTAAGGCCACACGGTCTCCACAGCCAACCATGCCTTCGACAGACAGAACTGTAAGCCATTCTACTAGAGATACAAAGAGGAAAGATTCGGGCCTTGCCCTCAAAGAGACCGTAGCCTGTGTTCACATCAGTGATGCTACTGCAGGCTGAAATACTGGGGGCTCTCTATTCCCGAGATCTCTGTGAGTAGGAGAAATAGTCATATCTCCTCAAAGGTTGGGAATAACACAGTCTGAGATCCAGCCAAGCATATCTGACATGAGTGTCTTCTAAGTCAAGGCTTCAATGATGCCAAAATCTTTTCCTCTTTAAAGTCTGAAATCTCTTAAAATGATGCTCTTTGACCTGCCTTTCCAGGGCCTTGGTGGCTTAATTCAGTCATTCAACAAACCTTTAGTAAATGCTCTCTATGTGCCATGCTTCACGCTGGGCTCTGGGGATAGTGGTAAATAGGTGTGTTCCCTGCCATCCTGGAGGACTGCTCAGATTCTGAAGAGACGGCCTCAAGCCTGCAGGTGCCACATGGGCATCTTAGCTGAGACTGAATCAAGCAAAGATGAGACAACAAGACCGGCTGCCTCCATTGTATGTGCTTGAATGTGCTTTAATGACAAGCATGACGGGTGTTCCAATCCTCCTGCAGTTACTGACTGCCCTAGTCTCGTAGGTAAACTGCACACACACACACTCACAGGGGTACACACACACACACACTCACAGTAGAAGGCTAACATGAAAAAGGCAGGTAATTCAGAAGACACATTCATCCATGTATTTATTTGACCAACACATTCTGAGCACTTACATGAATCAGGCCCTATAGCCACTGCCAGGCACCTCCCACTTCCTAGTCCCTGCTCTGTAAGGGCTCACAGACCAGTGTGTGAGGTAGTCTACTGTGTAAAAAATTCTAATTATATGTGATCAGTACACTAACCAAGGGAGGTATCAAGTCGTCCAGAAGAAGAGAAGAGGAAATAACTAGTTAGGCTTGGGAAGGTACAGGAGGGTATGTAGATCAGGAAGGGTTTCCTCAGGGCAGCAATATTCTAGTTGGGTCTTGAAGGATGAATGGGCCTCACAACTGAAGGGTGCAAGAGAGTGGAAAATGGGGAGAGGAAGATGGGGAAAAGTGGCATGCGCTCCGGGGATGGGCACTAAAGGAAGACTATTGGTTAGCTGGAATCATTCATTCATTCATCTGTCCACTCATTCAAGAAACATTGAAGCCTACCATGCTGTTATAAACTGAATGTTTGTGTCTCCCTAAAATTCATATATTGAAGGCCTAACCCCTGTGCAGCTGCATTTGGAGTAAGGAAGTAATTAAGGTTAAATGAGGTCATATGGATGGCCTTGATCCAATAGGATTAGTATCCTTTTGAGAAGAGACACCAGAGAGTTCTCTCTGTCCCTCTCTCTCCTCCATGTGCATGGATCCAGGAAAGGACATTGCAGGACAGAATGAGAAAACAGCCATCTGCAAACCAGGAAGAGAGCTCTCACCAGAAACCAACCGTGCCAGCACCTTAATCTTACTTCTAGCCTCCAGAACTGTGAGAAAATTAATTTCTGTTGTTTAAGTCACCCAGTCTATGGTATTTTGTTATTGCAGCCCAAGGTGACTAATGCACGTGCTGTTAACACTGTACTGAACACTAAGTAATCAAAGATAAATAAGACCCATCACTGCCCTCAAAAGCTCAGGACTATGTGGGAGAGACTGACCAATAGACAAACAGTGGGCAAAGGAAATAAATATTATGGTGGATTACATGATTACTGCTTGAAATAATCAAGATCTATTTTATTAAGTGAACAATTTTATCTGTTCTTGGTTAAGCATATTTGAGTATGATTGAAGGATTTTATTTTAGAGTCATTAATGCTATTTACCAATATTTCAATTTCTTCTCATTCTAAGCAAATTCCCCACTCACTTGAAGTTAACTGGGTCTACGTGATTTGCCTTAAAAAATGAATTGTGGGGCTTCCCTGGTGGCGCAGTTGGTGAGAGTCCACCTGCCGATGCAGGGGACGTGGGTTCGTGCCCCGGTCCGGGAAGATCCCACGTGCCTCGGAGCGGCTAGGCCCGTGAGCCATGGCCACTGAGCCTGCGCATCAGGAGCCTGTGCTCCACAATGGGAGAGGCCACGACAGTGAGAGGCCCGCGTACAAAGAAGAGTAAAAACTGTATAATCACTATTAGTACTTGACTAATAAATACATCAATATTAAAAAAAAAAATGAATTGTGAGCAAAAGTGACAGGTGTCACTTGCAGGCAGGAACCTGTAAGAGCTAGTGAGTGATTTGCCAAGTTTTCTTCTCCTACATAGATAGCAACCATCAACATTCCAGGTGTGGGAAGCTTCATCAGCCCAGATCTTTGTGTGAGACAATCAGGAGAAGAAGGGCTGCTAAGAACAGGCAGCAGGGGTAAGAAATGAACCTTTATTGTTTTAAGCCACTGAATTTGGAGTTTATTCATTATTGTTGCACAATCTAGCCTAATATGACTAAAATAAGAAAGAAGAAGATGTACTCACATTCTGACTCTGGTAGACATTCTGGGGTATTGGTTTTGCCACTTGCAGCCCTAAGAGTAACCTATTGTAAGGGGGTGAAGAGATTGGACTTCTAGTTTCTGCTCTGCATGGTTGTCACATTTATCTACCATCAGGTTATAAAATAAATACATTAATGGATTTCCTCACAAGCAATAAGAAGTTGAGATTTTACTTGCTCATCTTCCCTTTCAGTATTACATCCTTCATCTGCCATATAAGATCTGTTGTGAAGCAACAAAGAAGCCTCTGTGTGAGGCTCCATATTTTAGAGACTCAAATTGCAAAAGGGTATGGCTTTCTAGTCTTCCAGAGGACTTTGCTCTTTCATGTCCTGATTGTGGACCCAAGAGCAGAAGGTTCTGGAAACAAGTGTCTGGTTTGAAGTCCTAGCCCTACCACCTACTAGCTATGTGGTCTTGGACAAATTACTTAATCTCTTTAAGCAGCAGTTTCCTCACCTGTAAAATGTGAATAATACCTCCTGGGCATGTTTTGTGAATTAAATGAAGTAATGCACATATAGCTCAATAAATAGTCATCATTATTATTCTTGGTGTTGTCATTGTTTTTCACCATCGGGACAGGCTTAAAACCAAATGTCAAAAGTCCTTATCATAAAGCCAGGACTATTCTTAGAGAGTTTACTTAAGGATCAGCTGGGAGGCCAGGATTTGGAATAAACGATCTTCCAGCTCGTGCCCAAGGTTTGTGACCCTCCAGCAACACAGAGCTTCTTACAGGAGATTAAAGCATCTCCTCAGAAAGCTTCTACTCTGATGGGAGTCCTGCCAAGAGAGGACCCAAGTTACAGCTGTGTGGATGCAAGCATGCTGCTTTCACAGGTCCTGGGAGCTAGCTTTCTTGTATGGCTTCTCTTTGGGATATTTAGCAACTCACTTTGAAGAAAGATAATCTCATTTTTGATAGTAACCTGACCACCTGTCAAAACTGGACTTGTGAGAGGAATCGAGAGGCTAACCCTTGGCAGTCTAGCCAGGCTCTCATTTGGGTAATTACACTGGCAGTGGCTGCTTTATTCAACATGAACTTGGCTTGCAGTCCTAGCCATCTTCTGAGCCTCTGAGATGCAACTGAAAGGACTTCTGGGAGCTGCCCAAGACAGCTGAGAAGTAGGAAGGGTGATTGACGTAGAAGCACTGTGATTGATGACCACTTGCATTTATGGAAATGATTTTCTATTTGAGGAAAAGTGGCAACAAAGAAAAGAGAAATATAAAGGGTACTAAACATTCTGCTCTAACTCCCTTCTGTCACTATTAGAGGCTATTCTTTAACGCTGAGCTTCTAAAAAATAATTTGTTTGATGAACTTCTAATGATGTTTACCAGATGCTGGGCCAAGTGCTGTGATACGATTCATAAGGCCTTGACTTTCTCTATAAGGAGCTCCTAGTCATGTAATCCAACAATCCATTCATTCAACACATTGACTGACACCCATTATGTGGCAGGCACTGTGTTGTACTCGGTGTACATTGGTGAACAAAACAGAAAGCTCCCTGCCTTCATAGAGCTTAGAGTTTAGAGGCAACCTTTGAAAACATAGGCACAAAAAAGTATACGAGGGCTTCCCTGGTGGCGCAGTGGTTGAGAGTCCGCCTGCTGATGCAGGGGACACGGGTTCGTGCCCCGGTCCGGGAAGATCCCACATGCCGCGGAGCAGCTAGGCCCGTGAGCCATGGCCAATGAGCCTGCGCGTCCGGAGCCTGTGCTCCGCAATGGGTGAGGCTGCAACAGTGAGAGGCCCGCGTACAGCAAAAAAAAAAAAAAAAAAAAAAAGTATACAATAAAGAATTGTTTTCATGTCAGCACAGGAAAATAATGGGGACCACCACCAAGGACATGTGGTGGGCATCAGGGAGCAAAAGAGAAACAAATAAATCCTGAAAGTGCTCTGGGAAAGGTACATGTACCAAAGGCTTTCAGAGCAGGAATGCCAGGGTGCTTGTTCACCCTGACTGCAGGCCAGACTGCCCATGGGGGGGACGTGCATACAGGAACCCAGGTGCACAGGAATGAAACAAACCAACCCACCTACATTCTAGAAGTATTTTCTCAGAATACAAACCATTAGGGATCTAAGACCCTGGCTTAGAGAAAATTCCATTTTATGGTGTTTCTGTAACTGTATAGATACACAAACGTCATTTTAAAGATCACTTATTCCACAAGTATGAAACTGGGTACAGCATGATACTTATCACTGAAAAAAGCAGTTAACACATCTTGCCCTCCTTCTGCAAGCTCTCTCTGATTGCGCCACACCAAGCCCTCCACACTCCTGTGAGTCTCCTGTGATTCTTCTCTACATCCCATAACCCCCTATGTGTGCATTTTGTATACTTTTATATCATTGATTTATTGGGTTTTTCTCACCTTCTAGTCTGTGAACATCTTGAAGGCAGACACTGTCTTGATTACTTCTATATGCCCAGGGCCTAGCTTCTTAGTTTGGATTTCCCCAGCAGGAGCCTCTCAGACAAGCATTCAAGTACAAGTAGTTTATTTGGGAAATGGTCCCAGAGAACATTCGGAGGGTATTGGGGAGGGGAAACAGCAGAGGGAAAGAAGCTAATAAGAAGGGTGTTATGAAGCAAGATACCAATCCCTCTGGAGAACTACGGGGACAGTGTAGAATATGTCCCAGTGTTGTCCCACTCAGGGGTGGGGAAGCTGGGGCATTTATCCACCAACTTCCCATCCGTTGTTGGTTGAGAGCTGCTCCTGGGGGCATGAGCTCTCCAGCATTTCTGACTTGGTCTCCTCCCAGACCAGACATGCTACTGGGTCCTTAAAAAGCCCTCAGACAGAGTCCTAGGTGCTTGCTATAAGCAACCTTCAGAACGTGGAGGTGAGTGCCAAGGGATAGGAGTGGGATGCCAACAGCATCTACTGGACTTGCTCAGTGCCTGGCACCCAGGGGCTGCTCGGTAGGCTTTGGTGGCTCAACATAACAAAACAGCCAAGCAGCACACGTGGTTAAGGAATACAATTCAGTAGGGGCCCCACAGGCAAAGATCCTGTTATTGACATGGCATCAAGCAAGCAGTGAAGTGTTAGATCTAGGGGCAGCCTCAGTACGTTTTCGGGGGATGTTTTTTTCTGCAGCAATCATGAACACGATAGCTGGGAAGAGCCATGTGATTTTAACCACTCCTTTCTACTTTGCCCGGTTCCCATGTAAAAAATCTCCTGTTAGCGCAGTGATTCCATCTGTGTTTTCTCACCTGCAGGTGTTAGGGGCTCAATTACCTGAGCTTGCTAATATGTTGTTACTTTCTGAAAGGATGTGAATTAAAGCAGATGTTACTTATAAGTGATATTTACTAGCAATGCTTCCAACTGGTTTGTTAACCTACACACTCACAGTCAGATACGACCTCTTCATTGATCTTTCAGAGAGAGGACCCCAGCCTCCTTGAAACTCCCTTATATTTCTGGAAGTCCCTCTGGTTGCCCTTCCTGTTTAAAAGTGACACACGGAGAGACCTTCAAGATGGCGGAGGAATAAGACGTGGAGTTCACGTTCCTCCACAAAAATACATCAGAAATACATCTACATGTGGAACAACTCCTACAGAACACCTACTGAACGCTGGCAGAAGATCTCAGACTTCCAAAAGGCAAGAAACTCCCCGTGTACGTGGATAGGGCAAAACAAAAAAGAAAAAGCAGAGACAAAAGAATAGGGACGGGACCTGCACCAGTGGGAGGGAGCCGTGAAGGAGGAAAGGTTTCCACACACTAGGAAGCCCATTCGTGGGCGGAGACTGCGGGTGGCGGAGGGGGGAAGCTTCGGAGCCACCGAGTAGAGCACAGCAACAGGGGTGTGGAGGGCAAAGCGGAGAGATTCCCGCACAGAGGATGGGTGCAGACCAGCACTCACCAGCCCAAGAGGCTTGTCTGCTCACCCGCCGGGGCGGGCGGGGGCTGGGAGGTGAGGCTTGGGCTGCGGAGGTCAGATCCCAGGGAGAAGACTGGGATTGGCGGCGTGAACACAGCCTGCAGGGGGTTAGTGCGCCACGGCTAGCCGGGAGGGAGTCCGGGGAAAAGTCTGGAGCTGCCTAAGAGGCAAGAGACCATTGTTTCGGGGTGCGCGGGGAGACGGGATTCAGAGCACCGCCTAAACGAGCTCCAGAGACGGGCGCGAGCCTCAGCTACCGGCGAAAAATCCAGAGATGGGCATGAAATGCTAAGGCTGCTGCTGCCGCCACCAAGAAGCCTGTGTGCAAGCATAGGTCACTATCCACACCTCCCCTCCTGGGAGCCTGTGCAGCCCGCCACTGCCAGGGTCCTGTGATCCAGGGACAACTTCCCCGGGAGAACGGACAACGTGCCTCAGGCTGGTGCAACGTCACACTGGCCTCTGCCGCCGCAGGCTCGCCCTGCATCCGTACCCCTCCCTCCCTGCAGCGTGAGTGAGGCAGAGCCCCCGAAACAGCTGCTACATTAACCCCATCCTGTCTGGGTGAAGAGCAGACACCCTCACATGGCCTACCCGCAGAGGCAGGGCCAAGTCCAAAGCTGAACCCCAGGAGCTGTGCAAACAGAGAAGAGAAAGGGAATCTCTCCCAGCAGCCTCAGGAGCAGTGGATTAAATCTCCACAGTCAACTTGATGTACCTGCATCTGTGGAATACCTGAATAGACAATGAATCATCCCAGAATGGAGGTGGTGGACTTTGGGAGCAACGATATGCATATATTTTTTATTTTTCTCTTTTTGTGATTGTGTACGTGTATGCTTCTTTGTGTGATTTTTCTCTGTATAGCTTTACTTTTCCCATTTGTCCTAGGATTCTGGATGTCCATTTTTGTTTGTTTCTTTGTTTGTTTTTGTATAGTTTTAAGCACTTGTTATCATTGGTGGATTTGTTTTTTGGCTTGGTTACTCTCTTCTTTCTTTTTGTTCCTTTTTCATTACTTTTTAATTTTCAAAAAATTTTAAAAATTATTTTTTAATCTCTTCCAACATCGTCCTCAATGGTGTAAAACTGAAAGCATTTCCACTAAGATCAGGAACAAGACAAGGTTGCCCACACTCACCACTCTTATTCAACATAGTTTTGGAAGTTTTAGCCACAGCAATCAGAGAAGAAAAGGAAATAAAAGGAATCCAAATAGGAAAAGAAGAAGTACAGCTGTCACTGTTTGCAGATGACATGATACTATACACAGAGAATCCTAAAGATGCTACCAGAAAACTACTAGGGCTAATCACTGAATTTGGTAAAGTAGCAGGATACCAAATTAATGCACAGAAATCTCTGGCATTCCTATACACTAATGATGAAAAATCTGAAAGTGAAATCAAGAAAACACTCCCATTTACCATTGCAACTAAAAGAATAAAATATCTAGGAATAAACCTACCTAAGGAGACAAAAGACCTGTATGCAGAAAATTATAAGACACTGATGAAAGAAATTAAAGATGCTACAAAGAGATGGAGAGATATACCATGTTCTTGGATTGGAAGAATCAACGTTGTGAAAATGACTGTACTACCCTAAGCAATCTACAGATTCAATGGAATCCGTATCAGACTACCACTGGCATTTTTCACAGAACTAAAGCAAAAAATTTATAATTTGTATGGAAACACAAAAGACCCCGAATAGCCAAAGCAATCTTGAGAACGAAAAACGGTGGTGGAAAAATCAGGCCCCCTGACTTCAGACTATACTACAAAGCTACAGTAATCAAGACAGTATGGTACTGGCACAAAAACAGAAATATAGATCAATGGAACAGGATAGAAAGCCCAGAGATGAACCCACAAACATATGGTCACCTTATCTTTGATAAAGGAGGCAGGAATGTACAGTGGAGAAAGAACAGCCTCTTCAATAAGTGGTGCTGGGAAAACTGGACAGGTACATGTAAAAGTATGAGATTAGATCACTCCCTAACACCATACACAAAAATAAGCTCAAAATAGATTAAAGACCTAAGTGTAAGGCCAGAAACTATCAAACTCTTAGAGGAAAACATAGGCAGAGCACTCTATGACATAAATCACAGCAAGATCCTTTTTGACCCACCTCCTAGAGAAATGGACATAAAAACAAAAATAAACAAATGGGACCTAATGAAACTTCAAAGCTTTTGCACAGCAAAGGAAACCATAAACAAGACCAAAAGACAACCCTCAGAATGGGAGAAAATATTTGCAAATGAAGCAACTGACAAAGGATTAATCTCCAAAATTTATAAGCAGCTCAATAACAAAAAAACAAACAAACCAATACAAAAATGGGCAGAAGACCTAAATAGACATTTCTCCAAAGAAGATATACAGACTGCCAACAAACACATGAAAGAATGCTCAACATCATTAATCATTAGAGAAATGCAAATCAAAACTACAATGAGATATCATCTCACATCAGTCAGAATGGCCATCATCAAAAAATCTAGAAACATTAAATGCTGGAGAGGGTATGGAGAAAAGGGAGCACTCTTGCACTGCTGGTGGGAATGTGAATTGGTACAGCCACTACGGAGAACAGTATGGAGGTTCCTTAAAACCTACAAATAGAACTACCATATGACCCAGCAATCCCACTACTGGGCATACACCCTGAGAAAACCATAATTCAAAAAGAGTCATGTACCAAAATGTTCATTGCAGCTCTATTTACAATAGCCTGGAGATGGAAACAACCTGTGTCCATCATCGGATGAATGGATAAAGAAGATGTGACACATATAAACATTGGAATATTACTCAGCCATAAAAAGAAACGAAATTGAGCTATTTGTAATGAGGTGGATGGACCTAGAGTCTGTCATACAGAGTAAAGTAAGTCAGAAAGAGAAAGACAAATACCATATGCTAACCCATATATATGGAATTTAAGAAAATATAAAGTGAAGAAACTAGGGGTAAGACAGGAATAAAGACACAGACCTACGAGAGAATGGACTTGGGAATATGGGAAGGGGGAAGGGTAAGCTGTGACAAAGTGAGAGAGTGGAATGGACATATATACACTACCAAACATAAAATAGATAGCTAGTGGGAAGCAGCCGCATAGCACAGGGAGATCTGCTCGGTGCTTTGTGACCACCTAGAGGGGTGGGATAGGGAAGGAGGGAGATGCAAGAGGGAAGAGACATGGGAACATGTATATGTATAACTGATTTACTTTGTTATAAAGCAAAAACTAACACACCAATGTAAAGCAATTATACTCCAATAAAGATGCAAATTTTAAAAAAGAAAGAAAGAAAATAAAGTTATTAAAATAAAAAATTTTTTTAATTTAATAATTATTTTTTATCTTTTTAAATTACATTTTTATTTTTATTTAATAATATATTTTTAAATTTTTTATTTTAATAACTATTTATTTTATGATCTATTTTCTTTCTTTTATTTTTTATTTTCTCCCTTTTCTTCTGAGCTGTGTAGCTGACAGGGTCTTAGTGCTCCAACCAGGTGTCAGGCCTGTGCCTCTGATGGGGGAGAGCCTAGTTCAGGACATTGGTCCACTGGAGACCTCCTGGCTCCGCATAATATCAAACAGCAAAAGCTCTCCCAGGGATCTCCATCTCAATGCTAAGACCCAGCTCCACTCAACGACCAGCAAGCTACAGTGCAGGACACCCTATGCCAAACAACTAGCAATACAGGAACACAACCCCACCCATTAGCAGAAAGGCTGCCTAAAATCATAATAAGGCCACAGACACCCCAAAACACACCACCAGACACAGTCCTGCCCACCAGAAAGACAAGATCCAGCCTCATCCACCAGAACACAGGCACTACTCCCCTCCACCAGGAAGCCTACACAACCCACTGAACCAACCTTAGCCACTGGGAGCAGACACCAAGAACAACAGGAACTACGAAACTGCAGCCTGCTAAAAGGGGACCCCAAACACTGTAAGTTAAGCAAAATGAGAAGACAGAGAAACACACAGCAGATGAAGGAGCAATGTAAAAACCCACCAGACCAAACAAATGAAGAGGAAATAGGCAGTCAACCTGAAAAATAATTCAGAGTAATGATAGTAAAGATGATCCAAAATCTTGGAAATAGAATGGAGAAAATACAAGAAACATTTAAAAAGGACTGAGAAGAACTAAAGAGCAAACAAACAGTGATGAACAACACAATAAATGAAGTTAAAAATTCTCTAGAAGGAAGCAACAGCAGAGTAACTGAGGGAGAAGAACGGATAAGTGACCTGGAAGATAAAATAGTGGAAATAACTACTGCAGAGCAGGATAAAGAAAAAAGAATGAAGAGAATTGAGGACTGTCTCAGAGACCTCTGGAACAACATTAAATGCACCAACATTCCTATTACAGGTGTCCCAGAGGAAGAAGAAAAAAAGAAAGAAACTGAGAAGATATTTGACGAGATTATAGTTGAAAACTTCCCTAATATGGGAAAAGAAATAGTTAAGCTTTAAATGATACATTAAACAAGAAGGATTTAATTGATATTTATAGGATATTCCATCCAAAAACAACAGAATACACTTTATTCTCAAGTGCTCATGAAACATTCTCCAAGATAGATCATATTTGGGTCACAAATCAAGCCTTAGTAAATTTAAGAAAATTGAAATCATATCAAGTATCTTTTCCAACCACAAGGCTATGAGACTAGATTTCAAATACAGGAAAAAATCTGTAAAAAATACAAAGAAATGGAGGCTAAACAATACACTACTTAATAACCAAGAGCTCACATGAGAAATCAAAAAGGAAATCAAGAAATACCTAGAAACAAATGACAATAAAACACGATGACCCGAAACCTATGGGATGCAGCAAAAGCAGTTCTAAGAGGGAAGTTATAGCAATACAATCCTACCTCAAGAAGCAAGAAACATCACAAATAAACAACCTAACCTTACACCTAAAGCAATTAGAGAAAGAAGAACAAAAAAACCCAAAAGTTAGAAGGAAAGAAATCATAAAGATCAGATCAGAAATAAATGAAAAAGAAATGAAGGAAACAATAGCAAAGGTCAATGAAACTAAAAGCTGGTTCTTTGAGAAAATAAACAAAATTGATAAAACATTAGCCATACTCATAAGAAGAAAAGGGAGAAGACTCAGATCAATAGAATTAGAAATGAAAAAAGAGAAGTAACAACTGGCACTGCACAAATACAAAGGATCATGTGAGATTACTATAAACAACTATATACCAATAAAATGGACAACCTGGAAGAAATGGACTAGTTGTTAGAAAAGCACAACATTTCGAGACTGAACCAGGAAGAAATAGAAAATATAAACAGAACATCACAAGTACTGAAATTGAAACTGTGATTAAAAACCTTCCAACAAAAAAAACCCAGGACCAGATGGCTTCACAGGTGACTGCTATCAAACATTTAGAGAAGAGCTAACACCTATCCTTCTCAAACTCTTCCAAAATATAGCAGAGGGAGGAACACTTCCAAACTCATTCTACGAGGCCACCATCACCTTGATACCAAAACCAGAGAAAGATGTCACAAAGAAAGAAAACTACAGGCCAATATCAGTGATGAACATAGATGTAAAAATCCTCAACAAAATACTAGCAAACAGAATCCAACAGCACATTAAAAGGATCATACACTATGATCAAGTGGGGTTTATTCCAGGAATGCAAGGATTCTTCAATATATGCAAATCAATCAATGTGATACACCATATTAACAAATTGAAGGATAAAAAATATGATCATTTCAATAGATGCAGAAGAATCTTTTGACAAAATTCAACCCCCATTTATGATAAAAAAAAATACCTTCCAGAAAGTATGCAAAGAGGGAACTTACCCCAACATAATAAAGGCCATATATGACAAACCCACAGCCAACATCATTCTCAATGGTGAAAAACTGAAAGCATTTCCACTAAGATCAGGAACTAGACAATGTTGCCCACTCTCACCACTATTATTCAACATAGTTTTGGAAGTTTTAGCCAGAACAATCAGAGAAGAAAAAAGAAATAAAAGGAATCCAAATAGGAAAAGAAGAAGTAAAGCTGTCACTGTTTGCAGATGACATGATACTATACATACAGAATCCTAAACACTCTGCCAGAAAACTACTAGAACTAATCAATGAATTTGGTAAAGTAGCAGGATACAAAATTAATGCACAGAAATCTCTTGCATCCTTATACACTAATGATGAAAAATCTGAAAGAGAAATTAAGGAAACACTCCCACTTATCATTGCAACAAAAGAATAAAATACCTAGGGATAAACCTACCTAAGGAGACAAAAGACCTGTATGCAGAAAACTATAAGACACTGATGAAAGAAATTAAAGATGATACAAATAGATGGAGATATACCATGTTCTTGGATTGGAAGAATCAACTTTGTGAAAATGACTCTACTACCCAAAGCAATCTACAGATTCAATGCAATCCCTATCAAACTACCAAGGTCATTCTTCACAGAACTAGAACAAAAAATTTCACAATTTGTATAGAAACACAAAAGACCACGAATAGAAAGAAAAGCGGGCTGGAGGAATCAGGCTCCCTGACTTCAGACTGTACTACAAAGCTACAGTAATCAAGACAGTATAGTACTGGAACAAAAACAGAAATATAGATCAGTGGAACAGGATAGAAAGCCCGGAGATAAACCCGTGCACCTATGGTCACCTTATTTTTCATAAAGGAGGCAAGAATATACAATGGAGAAAAGACAGCCTCTTCAATAAGTGGTGCTGGGAAAACTGGACAGCTACATGTAAAAGAATGAAATTAGAACACTCCCTAACACTGTATACAAAAATAAACTCAAAATGGATTAAAGACCTAAATGTAAGGCCAGACACTATAAAACTCTTAGAGGAAAACATAGGCAGAACACTCTATGACATAAATCACAGCAAGATCCTTTTTGACCCACCTCCTAGAGTAATGGAAATAAAAACAAAAATAAACAAATGGGACCTGATGAAACTTCAAAGCTTTTGCACAGCAAGGAAACCATAAACAAGACCGACAACCCTCAGAATGGGAGAAAATATTTGCAAATGAAGCAACTGAGAAACGATTAATCTCCAAAATTTATAAGCAGCTCATGCAGCTCAATATCAATAAAACAAACAAACCAATCCAATATGGGCAGAAGACCTAAACAGACATTTCTCCGAAGAAGATGTACAGACTGCCAACAAACACATGAAAGAATGCTCAACATCATTAATCATTAGAGAAATGCAAATCAAAATTACAATGAGGTATCACCCCACACCAGTCAGAATGGCCATCATCAAAAAATCTACAAACAATAAATGCTGGAGAGGGTGTGGAGAAAAGGGAACCCTCTTGCACTGTTGGTGGGAATGTAAATTGATACAGCCATTATGGAGAACAATGGAGGTTCCTTAAAAAACTAAAAATAGTGCTACCATACGACCCAGCAATCCCACTACTGGGCATATACCCTGAGAAAACCATAATTCAAAAAGAGTCATGTACCACAATGTTCATTGCAGCTCTATTTACAATAGCCAGGGCATGGAAGCAACCTAAGTGTCCACTGACAGATGAATGGATAAAGATGACGTGGCACACACATACAATGGAATATTACTCAGCCATAAAAAGAAATGAAATTGAATTATTTGTAGTGAGGTGGATGGACGTAGAGTCTGTCATACAGAGTGAAGTAAGTCAGAAATTGAAAAACAAATACTGTATGCTAACACTTATATATGGAATCTAAAAAAAAAAGAAAAAGAAAATATAAATGGTTCTGAAGAACCTAGGTGCAGGACAGGAATAAAGACGCAGATGTAGAGAATGGACTTGAGGACATGGGGAGGGGGAAGGGTAAGCAGGGACAAAGTGAGAGAGTGGCATGGACATATATACACTACCAAACGTAAAATAGATAGCTAGTGGGAAGCAGCCGCAGAGCACAGGGAGATCAGCTCGGTGCTTTGTGACCACCTAGAGGGGTGGGATAGGGAGGGTGGGAGGGAGGGAGATGCAAGAGGGAGGGGATATGGGAACATATGTGTATTTATAGCTGATTCACTTTGTTATAAATCAGAAACTCACACACTATTGTAAAGCAATTATACTCTAATAAAAATGTTAAAAAAAATAATAAAATAAATAAATAAAAGTGACACTGATGATACTAGTCCATGACTTTTTCCGGATCAGAGCTTCTTGTAGCAGAGTTTACATGAAAAACGCCATTCAAGGCCTAAACCAATAAAAAATTCATATATCCTGTAATTTCAAGAGATATGACTCCATGAAAATAACACAGTAGTTCCCACATGTTCCAATATATTTATTCCTGGGACTAACGTTGGGGCAGTATAGTGTAGGGGATAAGAGTAAGGTTTCTGGCGCCAGACTGCCTAGGTTCTGCACCTTTATTTTTCATCTGTAAAATGGGGCTAATACCACCCATCTCACAGGGTGGTAGTAAGGATTAAAGGAGTTAATACATGTAAACATCTTAGAATAATGCCTAGCTCTTTGAATAGTTCCCAGCACTATACTAGACACTGAGTGACCATGGAATGATTCATTCATTCATTCAACAAATATTTATTGAGTACCAACTCTGTGCTAGTTGTCGTGCCATGTGTGAGAATACCACAGTGAACAAAATAAAGCTGGTCCCAACCCTTACAGAGTTTACAGTTATAGCTGAGAGCAAAGATGGTCATGATGGGGCTTCCCTGGTGGCTCAGTGGTTGAGAGTCCACCTGCCGATGCAGGGGACACGGGTTCGTGCCCCGGTCTGGGAGGATCCCACATGCCACGGAGCGGCTGGGCCCATGAGCCATGGCCGCTAAGCCTGCGCGTCCGGAGCCTGTGCTCCGCAACGGGAGAGGCCACAACAATGAGAAGCCCGCGTACTGAAAAAAAAAAAAAAAAAAAAAAAGATGGTCATGATGGACAAGGACCCCAGATGACAAGTAAGGATCAGGGGAAGCTTCCTGGGAATGAGGATTATGCTAGGACCTGGGGACTGGTAGTAGCCAGGCAAAGAGTGTTCCAGGAGGGGGTTGGCATGTGCCAAGATGGCAAACAGAGACAGAGTGGTTCACTGCAGCTGTGATACAGAGGGGCGGGATGGTGAGAGGGAGCTTGGGGAGGAAGGCAAGGAGGTAGGTCATGAAGGGCCTGTTTGCACTGTTAAGTGCTGCTCACTATCTTTGGAACAAATGGGTGAGAGGGAGGGAGGAAACACACCAAGTTTACCAGTCTTGCCACTTTGCTTACATGGCCTTACGCTGTAAGTTTTTGCTGTGTAAAGTGCACACATATTTTCACCCCATCACATTGTGAGTTCCTTGAGGATAGGAACCATGGGTCTTAGAGTTCTCTGAATCCTCCCTAGCCACTGCCAACCTTCTTGGTAATTTGGCCTCCAACTAGGCATCTCTTAGCACCTCTTACATAATCTCAATTCCAATGTTATTCTCTTTGGTCCTAGGAGCAGGTCTCCATCACCCGCTTAGGACCCCAACAGCCTGCCTTGCTCTTATCAGGTCTTCCCACCACCTTGGACTGGACTCTTCCCTCCACCCCCTGCCCAGAGATTACAACCAAAGCTTCCCAATGCTCTTTGTTTACCTGGGACACCTTCTAATTTCTCATCATCATTCCCTGCAGCAGTTTTATCACTTACCAGACCCTCCCTTCCACCCCAATGTGATTAGCTTGTTTAGACCAACCGTTGTAATTTTTTACCCTCTAGATACAGTGCAGTGAACAGCAATGGCTTTGGAGTCACACACATCTGAGCCTGAATCCCACTTCCTAGCTGTGAGGTCTTAAGTGACTTACTTAATCTTGCTGGGCTCCATTTCTCTCATCTGTAAAATGGGACTCATAATACTTACTTGCAGGGTTGTTGTGAGGATTAAATAATGGTTATATAACTAAGATGCTCATTAAATGTTGGTACCTCTGTCCCTGACAATA
Organism: Delphinus delphis; assembly: GCF_949987515.2. Lineage (NCBI taxonomy): Eukaryota > Metazoa > Chordata > Mammalia > Artiodactyla > Delphinidae > Delphinus > Delphinus delphis. The sequence goes on from NC_082683.1 coordinate 53,512,841, forward strand.
GTGACAGCGTGTATAATTTCCAAGGCTTAAGCACTGCATGTCTACATTTTCTTTTGTGGTAACTGATTCAGTTCCCAGAAATCTTGTATCGGGTTGTAAATAAAATAGCCAATTAGGGTAAATTCAAGATAATTTCTTGGCACGAAGAGCTCTCTTTTCAAGGTTTATCCTGTAAATTTAAGTCATTCTCATTCTCAGCTGCTGGGACATTTTTCAAAATTTCAAAATACACGGTAACACAGACCTAAAACACACATCAGCAGTGATCAGTGAAAGAGAGCAAGCGATTCTGAAGTTGTTTTTCTCTAGAGCAAACATGTGTACGGCATCCAGAACTATGAGATCCTGATTGCTGGGCCAAACCTCCGACAAGATGCTGATGAGTTATAAACCCCTGGAGCTCTGCTTGAGTCACTGATGGAAACAGCAGTAGCGTCCAAGCCCTTGGATGGAGTCACAGCCTTATAATTAGTCTTGAGTGTATGGTTCATTATCATGGGCCCAGTCATGTGCAGATGAGAGAAAAGGAGTGAGGGACAGGGAAACAAATTGAAACGCGTACCCTGAGAAAGGAAGAGAGATGAAAACCACTTACAACTCATGATTATACTTATAAGATCTTAACCGCTGAAGTTTGGGAAAGCCAAACTGATTTCAAGGGGACTTAATGAATATAAGTACTGGCCGCGGGGCCACCTTGGGAAGTGTGATGGGCATTGTGTCAGTCTTTTCTTTCTGCCCCTTTTGCAACTCTCTCTCTCCCTCTCTCTCTCTCGTTTCTGTGTTCTCACTACCAGGGCACCTAAGAGTGAGGATGGGAAGGAAAGCATGGAAGAAGAGGAGGAGAGAGGGGAGGAGGGAGGAAGAGAGGGGGTGACCAGCTCAGGGAGCACCGACCACTACGATGAGTGCCCAGCGCTCTGCCAGCCGCTTCCTGTTCCTTAGCTCAGTGTCAGGAGCACGGGCATTGGCAGCAGACAGACCTGCTTCAGAGTCCACCCTGGTCCGACCCAGGCAAGTGGCCTCGGTTCTTTATATGTAAAATACCATCGAAGTGATTGGGAGTGTGAAATAAAATAGCGTGTAGGAAGCCCTTAGCATACAAATGAAATGCTCACTAGTCTCTTAATATTATTTCACTTTCCTCCATGACAGAGGGAAATGGGGCTTTTATCCCCACTTTGTGGATGAAGACACAGGCAAGTGGGAACACCGAGGGGACAGTGAGGTCCACGAAGGTGAAGGCCATGCCAGCCGTGGTCACGGCTGCACCAGGCACATAGGCAGTTAGGCCCATGGAAGGCATCACTAAATATCTGTGGTTGAGGAGGAATTCAAATTCAATGGCTGATCCAAGGCCAGTGTCCTCTCCAGTGCCAATTTCCTGTCCCCAAACAATCCTTTGTCTTTGGGGACAGCTGCCGAAAAGCACAGGCTTGAGAGCCAAACAGCCCAGGGTTCAAGTCCCAAGTTACAGACCTACTTTGTGAGCCAATTTTTGATACATTTCTTTTACTCTTCATGTCCCACTCTCACAATAGAGTCCCTTGGTCTTTTTTTTTTTTTTTTTTGACATCCCAGCATATCTCAAAGGGAACCGAAGAAAAAGGATTATTTGGGGGCCAGAGCCTCAAAGAAAAATCCCATCCCTGGAGGCAGTATACTGGTGACAGAAAAGAAAAACATCAGGGACAGAGTTAGGATGGTGTATCTGGCGTTTGCTTTATTAGATGGGAACAAAAATAACAAAATGAAAGAGTTTTGAGAGGGAGGGAGCTAATAATTACTGAGCAATGATTGTACACTCAACTGTGCTTGGTGTTTTTCATGTGGTCTCTCATTTTATCCTCTTGAAATTATGGAAGAAAGATTCCCATTTTACAGATAAAGAAACCGAGGGTCAGAAACGTTAAGCACCTTGGTCAGTTTAACCTGTCTTGTTAAATGGCAAAACAAGGCTTGTTTCCATGTTGGTTTGGCTCCAAAGCCCATGTTTTTTCCACAAGTACAGTCTGTCTCTCTTTAAGGTAGAAGAAAAATAGATTTGTCAGGCCTTTAAGTTTACCAAAAAGTTTCATCTTCTCCCCAGTGTCTACTGGGAAGTGACTTCTCTATGTTTGGAAGAACACTCATGTCTATGTTCTGCTCTCAAGATCTTCCCCTGCCCTTCTTTTTTTTTTGCGGTATGCGAGCCTCTCACTGTTGTGGCCTCTCCCGTTGCGGAGCACAGGCTCCGGACGCGCAGGCTCAGCGGCCATGGCTCACGGACCTAGCTGCTCCGCGGCACGTGGGATCTTCCCGGACCAGGGCATGAACCCGTGTCCCCTGCATCGGCAAGCGGACTCTCAACCACTGCGCCACCAGGGAAGCCCTCCCCTGCCCTTTTTAAATTTTAATACTATATCAATTGATCAATGCGACGTGGAGTCTGCAGTTCCCTGGAATTTTATTCTATAGTCAGGCCACAAATTTGTGACTACTTTTAAAAATAGTGATTTGTACTCAACATGAGAGTTTTGAAGGAGATAAGCATATTTTTATATTTTAAAATATAATATTGATTCTTATAACACAAGAGAAAAGTAGGTGACGAGTCAGAGTGCTGGTTTAAAGACCGAACCCCATAAAGTTTACAGGCAATCTACAGTGAAGCTAAATCTAACAGCCATGAGACAAAAAATAACACAATCACTTTACAGAGGTTTTCCAGGCAACTCCGGAATTCAAGTGTCCAAGTTCAGTCCATGTAATAAAACAGAGTTTATGAAGGTTTTCCAATAGAAGTAGAAGATGGAGAAAAGAACACTTGTATCTGTGAACATTCTAAAACCAAAAGCCACACGAGGAAAGTTTACTACGTGTGAAACATTTGTTTTAAAGAGAAAAGATGCTAGACCATAAAGGGAACAAAATCGCTCATTAACCCAGGCAGCCGTAGAAACATCATTCATTCATTCATTCTTGCAACAAACCTTCACTGAGCACCTACTATAATGGCAAAGACCCAGCACAGCGGATGCAAAGCTAATTAAGGCATACTTTTTTTTTATATTGGAGTATAGTTGATTAACAATGTTGTGTTAGTTTCAGGTGTACAACAAAGTGATTCAGTTATACATATACATGTATTTATTTTTTTTCAAATTCTTTTCCCAATTACGTTGTTACATAATATCGAGCAGCGCTCCCTGTGCTATACAGTCGGTCCTTGTTGGTTATCCATTTTAAATATAGCAGTGTGTACATGTCTTCCTTTTATGCAGAATTTTCCGTCCCTCTCTCACCATAATTTTCTAACTTTCTCTTAAAGTGGAAGGAGAAGCAGCATTGGAGGGGGGACGCACAATGGATATATAAATATCTCACTTTTCCTACATCATCTTGCTGTGTGGCTTTGAGAAGTACACTCTTAAGTACTGGCAAGTATTTGCCGAGGCAGGAAGGTGCTCGTGAGCTTGCTGCATCTGGGGACCGGAGAGCAGTTCTCTGGGTGAGTGTAGGACTCATGATGCATGGTAGTCTGGGATGAGACAGATCGTGAGGGGTTTTATGAGTCATGAAAGGGAGTTTGTGCAGTAGGGAACAAAATGAGGATGTTAAGCAAAGGACTCCAGATAACTGTGCAGCTAACTTTGGCAGAGAGTATACTACAGGGGAGAAGATTTAAAGTATGGACATTAGGAGGCTAAACTGGTAATCCAGATGTGAGATGGTGGCCTGAATGAGGCCAGTGATTGGGAGGACGACAAGAGGGGGACTTGAAAGATTTGTAAGTAATGCATTTATATTCCTGCAATTATATTTCTGTTTATGGCAGTTATGGTAGGAATTATCAAGATACCACTCCTTGGACTGGGACCCCCTAAAAAATTGTGAAACAACTTTTTTGAATGAATCTGGACTCATCCATTCATTTTTAACACTAACAAACACTGGTATGTATTTTTAAAGGGTCTTGTACAGTACCTGGTGCATAGTAGAGGCTCAAAATTACACACTCAGACACACACACAATATCAAAATGGCCTAATAATTTGGGAGCAACCCTGAACCTCAAAACTAAAAGCATTTATTTAATTGAGCACAATCTTCACTAATCTATAACATCTTAAATTGTAGTGTAGGAGTTGGTTGTGTTCAAATTTAAGGAAAATAGAAGTCTTTTGCTGGCATTAAAAAAACATTACACCTCACCATCTCATTGTATTTAATAAATTACCTCTGCCACCTTCTTTTATTGACGAGGAAATTGGGCAACAGAGAACTCAAGCTACATGCTCAAAGCCACACAGCAAGATGATGTAGGAAAAGTGAAATATTTATTATATATCCATCTTGTATTCCCTTCCATTGCTGCTTCTCCTTCCACTTAAAGAGAAAGTTAGAAAATTATGGCGAGAGAGGGACAGAAAATTCTGCATAAAAGAAAACATTGAAAAAAATACAAATGTGGCCAAATTTAATTTCCAATACATGTCTCCACCTTAGGCTTTGAAAAAAAAGTTTAAAATGCTATTCTCCAAAACGAAGTTATTTGATAGAGGAATATTAACCTCCTGGCCCCTTGTACTTTTACTCGTTTTATCTCCTTTTCATTTTTGTTTGTGGGTCTATTCATTTTGGTGAGGCCAGGCACGTTGCTAGGTAACGGGCCCATCTCGGGCTAGCATGTTAGTTTGTCTGGCTGGCCCGGGTGGCAGACTTCCCTAGTGCTAGCTGCCGGCAATGCAGTCTCTTACAAAAAGCATTTATCACGGAGCAGGCACCGTAATGGCCACTCAGTGGAGGGGAAATTGAGCTGACCCGAAGGCCAAAGCTGTTAGGGAGACTGGTGGGAAGGGTAAGAGGGTCACAACACCCTTTTCCCACCCACTTAGTGGGCAGTAAGCGCTAGCACAGCACAGCCACTGTTTTCACTAACAAATCCTGAGGCTTTGCACCTGAAATAAATGTTTGCTTGACATTAAGGATTTAAAAAAATGGGCGAAAAAATCAAATCCGTTTGCTCCAAGAACAATGAGCTATGTGATTTAAAGTTAGCCAAAGTTCCCTCAAGATTTGATTTTTGGTAGTTATGCTGGAGGGGAGATCTGCAGAGAAAGTGGTGTGGTTCTAAATAATTAGGGTGTTCTGACAGTGGTAATAGAAACATTTCTTTACCTAGCTTCTTAAACTTGAAAGTAAAAAAATCTAAATATCTGTGCTTTTTAGATTTCTCCCCTCACCCTATAAATGAACCCAGTTTTACATATCAAATGCTGGTCATCACCAAATTTATATTATTTTCAAATATTTGTTGCATTACATAATGACCATTTCCTTCAATATTTATTTATGCTTAGCATGAAATAAAGTTTAAAATGAAAATCAAGAATTTTTAAGAACGTGTTTAAATATGCTTTGGCAATGTTGAGTAACAACACATATTTGGACGTGATGCTTTCCTATACCATGTGATAGATTGTTCTGGAGACATCCAGATTTCTTTGCTTTTTTAGGAATTATTTTATGTGAATAAATACAGAACAAAGAAAAACGGCATTACAAAAATACGAAATACATGAGTGGTGCATAAAAGGATAAAAATCATTATAAACAGTAGGAAGGCTATACACAGATATATTTTATATTAGCCATGTAGAAATCTCGGCAAGGTTCAATTGTGGAAGAAAACAGAAATTCCTTCCCTATGCCCTTTGTTTTTCTCAATCAACTGTAGGCTGTGTCCTTTGTACTTGAACTTTAAAATTATGTGTCAAATTATATAAGGGATTTTAAATGTTCTTGCATGGAAAATAAGCACTAAATATTATCCAGAATTTCATTTTTAATTATCTTTATTATTAAACAGTATGTAGTCTCAATATTCTTCTTTACTTGGGTGAAAACTCTTGTTTTTCAAATGAGGAACATGTAACCCTCTATCAGAGATCCACGCTCTAAATTGTATTAGCTGTGTGATTTTGGTCAAATGACCTTCTTTGAGTCCTAGTCTCCCTACCAGAGAATAGGGGAAGGTGAGAGCCACCCAGCTACCTCTCTGAGTAGTCGAGAGGATCAGACAAGATGTTAGCTGTAAAACACCACACAGACGTGGGACAACAATTTAATTACGGTGAAAAATAAAAACGTTTGGAGCAACTGAAAGGACTAGGGGTAGGTTTTCAATAGCACTCAAAATTCTCTCATTTTGGATAGAATTAGGCTTCTTGCCTTGATGAGATGCCAAATTTATAAGCCCGTTAGAGCCTCTGTGTTCTTTTTGACCTATTAGCCTCATTTTATACAGAGACAAGAGGAATTGCTGCAGCTTTTCTTTGGAAATGGAACAGAGTTGAGAGCACAAGAAGGGCCCTTTTCTTCATTCTGGCTCCACCGCTTTCAAACAACAATATTTAACCAACAAAAGAAGAGACCAAGTCAATCTCAGTTTTAGTGATTCCCCTGAAAGTCATCAAATAAAAATGTGAACTTTAAAATTGATCAGGATTAATTTCACTGACACTGTATCATGACATATATCTCTTCAGAGACCCATTTGTTGGGCTGCAGATGCAAAGAAAGTAAGGAAAGAAATAAATCAGAATACAATAAGGTAATTAGACTTTTGCCATTGATAGAATACTAAAAATGTCTGATTTATCAAAGCATTAACAAACAGAAGTAAACACAAGACTTATATTTTCTTACAAAATACCTAGAGAGGAAGATTAAAATAATAACCAAGACCATGTGTATCAATAAATTTAATTTATAAATATCACCTCATTGCCAAAAGATGCTCTTTCATTTGCTAATTTGAAGAGTGCAACAGCAAGGGATGGTTTATCAATCCAAGTGCCATTCTGATGTGTAACGGCTGTTCTCATCTCCATGGACATTTTCTTACCCAGATGAGAGAGTTCTAGCAAATATGAAGTACAGCTTAATAAATAAAGTTATTTAATCTTTTCCTGCAGTCATTATCTTCAATCTGAAATTAAAAAAATATATTTATAGTGTTTTTCTTCATCATGATTTCAATTCCAGTGTGCTTACCAAGAAAAATAGCTACCTGTTCCAGGTATTGTCTTAGGTGCGTATGTACATAATCTCATTTAATCCTGACAACAGCTCTATAAAGTAGATATTATTACCCCCACTTACAGATGAGAAAAGTGAGTCTGATAGAGGTATGGCAACTTGCTTTTGATAAATACGGAGTCAAGATTTGAACCCAGGCTTGTCCAACTCCAAAATATGTATTCATAATCACTACAATGTACTTGAAAATCTTGAGACTCAAAATTCTTTCAAGACAAACTGTGATGCTAATTACAGAAACTATAATTTAATATAGGCTATTAGATAAAAAGTTAAATTTTGATGAAAGGATTTTAGTGGTGAAAGAACCTCAGGAGCCATCGAAATTCAACCTTCATTTCCCAGATGAAGAAACTGGAGTGAGACAGTACGTGATTTACCGAGAAGCCCATGTAAGGTTATTATATGGATGTATGACTGAGTGGTTGTCCCACCAAATAAGTCAGTGTACATTTGCCTCAAATAGCTAGTCTATTTAAAATATTGTTCAACACACAACATATCTACCTACACAAAAATGTCAGGGAGGCATATCTGCTGCAAGATGAGGTAGAACATCTTAGAAGTCAAGGGAAATCGACCTATATTTCACTCCACACTGGGTTCTCCCATGCAGCCCCTATGCTAGGCACTAGGACACAGAGAAGAAGTGTTCTCAGCCCAGGTTTTGCACAGTAATAAAGACTACAGGAATTCTTATGAATTTTTAGTAATTTACTTGAAATTTAATTTGAAGACCTAGAGAAAGCATGAGGTTAATCTAAATAATTTATATGAACACTAAAACAGATGCTACTCCCTGTGGCAAAATTCATCCTCACACGCAAAAGGTGACTGAGTCTGAAGCCATCTTCCTTTTGGAGGTGGGGATGGAAGCAAAACTACTTAGACCAGATGTCCCTTCCAACATACATTCTACCCAAAGAAATGCTGAACCACCTTGTGATTCTGTCCCCAAACAGTCAATTAAGCAGAATTCTCTATGGGTCTTTCCTGACCAGACGAGGCAGAGCTCAGAAAATTATGAAATCATGTTATTTCAGGCTGAGTTTGACAACAAAGCTACAAATTTCTAACTTCAAAGTTATTTTGAACATGTCCACAAAAATATTTTTATAGTATCCACATAAATGAGACATACTGTTATAATAGCCATTTACATAAACCCATCTGCATTAAAATGTAAGATATATAAACTGTTCAGTACACTGTCTCTAATATCTAACATTTTCCTCCACACAGTGTGGAATGCCCCAAAATTGTCATTAGCATGGTAAGCTTCTCATCATAAGTGCCCTCACACTTTCAAATTACTCTGCCATATCTGACCTGTCACGGAAAGTCAAAAGAAGAAAAAACAAGGATTGGAAATATCCTGATATCTTCAAAGTGACAGTTCTTTGGGGTTTGACTTTCTGAATTATAAATTCCTCAGGATGGAGATTTTCTTCTTCATTTGGCACATTTATCAGCTGCAAACTCTTACATGACTACGTAAAAATCGGCAATAAAGAAATCCCAAGAATATGGAATAGAAACTGACACATAGTAAGAAATTCAATAAAATATTTGATAAATGAATGAATATTTCTTCTTTTCTTCAATCACTTTCCAAATGATATCAAACAAACAGCCTTTACAAAAAATTACAGCATGGTTTTAAACAAATAAACCTTGAGCTTTCCTGAGGAGAGTAAGCTCTCTCTAATTTGTGCTTTATAGAGTCTACTTCAAAATATAATAATCTTATGTTACAATAACATAATTATATAAAGGTGTTGTAACACACCTTTTTCTTTCAATAAGGCACCATTTTCTTTATATTACTTGATTGAGAAAATATTTCCCTTAATGCAGCACAAACTAGAACTTAAAATAGTGTTAGAAATAGCTCTGCATTTTATTGATACAAGAGCCTAATCTCATAGGATGAAATAGGATTATTTTTCATCTTAAAATATCAGCTATAGTTCACTTTGATATAAAGCAGAAACTAACACACCATTGTAAAGCAATTATACTCCAATAAAGATGTTAAAAAATATATCAGCTATAGGACTCCAATTACCTTTAATATCTTCATTATAGATGTGAAGTAGGGATTCAAGGAATTAATTCTCATAATTTGGGTAGGGAAATAGTCATCAAATTTCCAGGTCAACAGTTTAGTTTAACAAACATTTCTTGAATGACTACTAAGTGCCATGGTAAACTTAAAAATGAATGAAACATAGTACCTACCTTCAGAAACAAATTCTGTAGTGTTCCAGGGAAAATAAAATGCATATGACAACATACACTAGTTCCCCCCTTATCCTTGGGGGATATGTTCCAAGACCCCAAAGGATGCCTGAAACCATAGTCATCTGCTTCATACAGCCATGATGATGTCCATGGTTGGATGTCAGAAGCAGACGATGTCGATGGCTGGAGATCCTGGGCAGGATGGAGTGGAAAGACATGAGATTTCATCACACTACTCAGAACAGTGCCCAATTTAAAACTTAAGGATTGTTTATTTCTGGAATTTTCCATTCAATATTTTCGGAACATGGTTGACTGTAGGTAACTGAAACCACAAAAAGTGAAACCACAGATAAGAGGGGACTACTGTATTTTATTAGAATAAGTAACATTATATTAACAATGGTATACCAAGGAGAGGGGATGGACAGTGAGAGTGGTCTACACCAGGTACAAGCATTACCTGTAGAGAATTTAAAAACCTGAACACATCTTAGTCTACTTATTATCACCATGTACCAACAATTCAACTGGGGTTGAAGATTATTCCCCCTGGGAAGTTCAGGTCCTTCTCAGAACCTCAGAATGTGACCCTATTTGGAAATAGGGTTGTTGCAGATATAACTAGTTAAGATGAGGACATACTAGAGTAGAGTGGGCCCTTAATCCAATGACTGGTGTCCTCATTTTCTTAATGGTGTCTTATTTCTCCGAATGAAGAAGAGGAAAAGAGACACAGGGGTAGACAAAAAAGAGAGAGCACCATGGGATGACAGGGGCAGGTACATCTAGAAGCCAAGGAACATCAAGGATTGCCAGCAACTGCCTGAAGCTAGGAGAGAGGCATGGGACAGGTTCTCCCTCATTGCCTCCAGAAGGAACTAACCCTGCCAACACCTTGATTTCAGATGTCTAGCCTCCAGGACCACGAGACAATACATTTCTCTTGTTTAAACCACCCAGTTTGTGGTACTTTGTAATGGCAGCACCAGGAAGCAAATACCATGACTATTCCCAAACCCTGCCCTCTTGGTATACCACTGAGTATTACTAATCTAATGTCGTCCCTACTAAAGTGTGTATTGTAGCTTAGAAATGCACAGCAAATCCCCTCTACCTGGAATACTCTTCTTAACATGTTAAAATCTCATTCATTCTTCCAGACTCAGCTCAAAAGTCACCTCCTCTGTGCTCTCCCTGCCAGTTTTCCCAGTCACAGTAATTGCACACTCCTTGGGTCTCCTTCACATCTCTTTTATACCACAAGGATAAACTTTGTCACGGTCTGGCTTCGTTGGTGCTTGTCTCTTCCCTCCTGACCCCCAAACAGAATGTGATGTTTGGGGGAGTGAAGGCATGTCTCATTAATCTCAGTCTTCCCAGTACCTAGTTGGGTGCTTAATTCCTAATAAACACAAATTCATATTTATTAAAGATGGACCTGGCTACATCCTTGACTAGATGTGTGAACTTGAGAAAATTCCTGAACCCTTCTGTCTTCAGTGTTCTCATCTATAAAATGGTGATGAGGAAACCTACTTGTGAGGTTGTAGTGAAGATGAACACAGATGAGATATGTGAAAATGCCCACACAGTGCAAGGCACAGAGTAAGCACATGACAAATACTTTTTTTAAAAGATTATACTCCATTTATAGTTATTATAAATTATTGGCTATATTCCCTGTGCTATACAATATATCCTTGTAGCTTATTTATTTTATACATAGTAGCTTGTGCCTTTTAATCCCCTACCCCTATCTTGCCCCTCTTCCTCTCCCCTCTCCCCACTGGTAACCACTAGTTTGTCCTCTATATCTGTGAATCTGTCTCTTTTTTGTTCTATCCACTAGTTTGTTTTATTTTTTAGATTCCACGTATAAGTGATATCATATAGTATTTGTCTTTCTCTATCTGAGTAGTGCTCCACTGTAAATATACACCACACCTTCTTTATCCATCTGCATGAAAAATATCTTTTAAAGGAATAAAATAAATGAATAAGGTGTCCTAGTGTAAAAGCAAACAGTAATAATAAAAACGGCCATTTATTAAGTAAGTGCCAGGCACTATTTTAGACAGAACATGTACATTACTGCATCATTCTTCAAATACCACCTGTCACTGTCATAATCTTCATTTTCTTTTATTAAGTAATTAAACTGAGGCCTACACATGTTAAGAAGTTTACCTAAGGTCAAGGGGAGATCCAGATTGTGACTCTGATCCAAATGAGTCCAAAACCTTAGCTTCCGGAAAAAAACAAAAAGCTGACCGGTACTTGATGTACCCCCCCCCCACCCCCGCATTGGTGTACCAGCTCAACCAAATGACACACCACTATATTCAACTTCCAGAGATAGTCATTTTATCAAATTTGCACCAAAACCTCAAAAAATCTGAGCGTTTTAAAAATTATACTCCTTAATACTAGAAAACTACAGCTGTCAGTGGTCACGTGAGATTTGGCTGTTTTCATGAAATACAAGCTGTGTTAATGAGAGGTATGTTAAAACAGTTTGTTGCTGTACAGCACTGTGTGTATAACTAAAACAGTCAGGACAGCTTCCCACATTCAGTGAGATGTTTACAGACTGGCAACTTAATAGGAATAAAAGCCGTAACCAAAGTATGGCTGATATGCTTTTGATGTCAGCTGCATGGAGTCCTTCCTGTTACAGTAGCTGGATTTTTTTTTTAAAGGAGATTGGATTATAACATTGGAAAGTGCTTTTCTTTACTGTATGCTGTGCCTGATTCTGTTATGAGGGAAATGAATTTAGATGTTTAAAAAAATCAAATTATTTATCTTCGTGTTCCGTGAAGTTTGCAAACTGCTGAGCTATATGATGCTTTGCCCTGCATTCTCCTCATTGAGTCTATCTGGGTAAATTAATTACAAGACAATCCTTAGGAATTAAGGGTATTTTAAGTTCAGAGGCATCTGCTTAGAGACTTGTAATGCCAGTAAATAGTCCCTTTGGAAATACACTCATTAATATGAGTGGTATAATTTTCATTTCCGCTGGCACTGTGGCATATGACTTCTTCAGTTTCAGCTACCCTCTGATTGACCTGTCAAGGGCATAAACCACTCTGAGGATGTTCCAGTGCTGTTTGTGTTTCTTTGGTGGATATAAGGGACCAGATTGATCTGCTGCGTGTAAAGGAATAATTTAGTAGATGATTTTCTCTGGTTTTAATGTGACACATTATCTATACAATCACACACACAGAACCTGAACTTATAATACGCTTACTAGACAATAGTACAAAACAAATAAACATTTTCTTAGATAACAGATATTCCATATGTCCTGAGGACATGAATTAGAAAAAAATCTATGTTGTGATTAATCCATTATGTAAAATGGAAATGCATTTTTAAGTTGAATGCCAATATGATGTTGGCAGGGGATTCGTGGGAAAGATGGTGCTTAGAACACAGAGAACTGAAAATTACATTTTAGATTTTTTTCCCTCTCCTCTAAAATGAGAATATGGTCAGTTCTATATCACCTGATTTTTATGAAGCTGCTGTGTCCTGGTTTGGGAGAATTCTGAATAGGGTGATTTTTTTTTTTTTTTTTTTTTTTTTGCGGTACACGGGCCTCTCACTGTTGTGGCCTCTCCCGTTGCGGAGCACAGGCTCCGGACGCGCAGGCTCAGCGGCCATGGCTCACGGGCCCAGCCACTCCACGGCATGTGGGATCTTCCCGGACCGGGGCACGAACTCGCATCCCCTGCATCGGCAGGCGGACTCTCAACCACTGCGCCACCAGGGAAGCCCCTGAATAGGGTAATTTGAAGAGAGCTGCTCTTTCCCAGGCTTGAAACAAAAGCAAAGCATGGCCAGCTGGCCATTATTCCATCAGTTATTAGAAACATGGCACTGAGTGGGCATCCTCCAAAACGACACAGAAGAGCCACTTGTCATCCATCCATCCCATCAACAAATCTAATTTGGAAAGGTCAGGCAGGGAGAAAAGAAAACTTCAGTCCTCTGACAAAAACAAAGGCAAAAACTTAATTTAAATAATAGAGTTTTCAAGTGCACATAGAGCTGGTACTTGGCTACCCCCAGAAGCATAGCTGACCCTGGGTAATACCATCAGATCAATCACTTCTAATGATACTAATGATAATAAAGGACCACTTACACAGTACTTTATTAGTGCTATAAAGCATGTTCATATATTATATCATTTGATCCTCACAACAATCCCATGAAGGAGGCTACTTATGATAACTGTTAAGAACATAAGCTTTGGAGTCCAGCCAATTAGCTTAAAATCCTGGCCCCTCAACATAATAGCTGGATCACCTTGGAAACTTAGTTACGCTCTCTGAAACTATAATAGGAGTAAATGAGGTCATATAGAAAAAGCATTTTCCCAGTCCTTGGCTCATAATAACTAGTAATTGTTGTTATTATCATTCCATGACTTCAGTAACTTACTCTTTTCCAATCCAGAAATATACTTCCAAAAATGTGTCTTGAAAACCAGTTTCTGAAACTTTTTAAGCAAATATAAGTATTTATTGAATGAATGAATGGAAAGAACTCTAGCTCATGATCAATCAGGAAAAATATAATACATTGGAAAGTATAATATTTGTTCAGCAAATATTTGTGTCTGAACTCTTACTGTGGACCAGAAGCTATTCTTCGGAGATCTCATTTAATCCTCCTAGTGATCCTGTGAGGTAAGTATTACCCTCTTTTACAGTTATAAAACTAATAGTCCAAACACTCAACTTGCGTATTTGCATATTAACTTGCATAACTCCAACAAAGCTTGGCGTTAAAACCGGGTCTTTGATTCTAGGTCTAGTGTTCATTCTTGGTAACTTTGCCTCTTGACCCATTACTGGACAATCCAAGACAAACCACAGTATTGTCAGCAAATCCTGTCCATGTCCCATGAACAGACCCCACAGGATAAAACACAAATTTCTTTCTGAATCTAATTAACTTGGCTATTCAGCATGACTCCTAGATGTGTACAGGGGTGTCATATCTGATACCATAGTGTAAATGTTAGTACAGTTAATGAGCTTTTATCTATAATATGGCCCAAATCGTGACTTGCAATGGGAAAAAAAATAAAGAACTGAAGTGAACCTTCTCCATGATCCCCACCTATCACATTCTAGTTCTTTAGTACCGGCCACACCCCTTGCTGATTTAGGGGGAAAGGAGGAAAGGAATTTGAAAAGAAAAAAGCGTTAGAGAAGAAGACACCTCACTCTCACTTAGAACTGAAAACATGTGATTAAAGATTTTAAGAAAATAATATAGCCACTGTTCACCAACTTCAGCTTTGATTCAAACCTCTGGATAGGACACACTCTCCCATAGCACATCTCATGGAACCTTCTGCATCCTCATGGACAAAGTGCATTGCTGCATATTTGGGTAGAGCAAGTGCCTGTAAGGGAATGGATAAAAAACTACACTATGGCTTCCCTGGTGGCGCAGTGGTTAAGAATCCGCCTGCCAATGTAGGAGACACGGGTTCGAGCTCTGGTCCAGGAAGATGCCACATGCTGTGGAGCAACTAAGCCCGTGCACCACAACTACTGAGCCTGCACTGTAGAGCCCAAGAGCCACAACTACTGAGCCCGTGTGCCACAACTACTGAAGCCCACACGCCTAGAGCCCGTGCTCCACAAGAGAAGCCACCACAGTGAGAAGCCCGCACACCACAACCAAGAGTAGCCCTCAGTTGCTGCAACTAGAGAAAGCCCACGTGCAGCAACGAAGACCCAATGCAGCCAAAAATAAATAAAATAAATAAATTTATATATAAAAAAGCTACACTAAGTCATTCTTTCATTCCATATATATATGTATTTATATTTACAGAGCATCTTCTACATGCCCTGCCTATCGCAAATGCTAAAAATGTAAGTGTTTACCAAAAAAATTTAATTCTCTCATTGCTGTGAAACAGATAAACCAATATCTACCCTCAAGAAACATACAGTTTAGTTTGGAGAAAAGATATAAAACAAATAATTACATGAATGATTATTTACCTTCAACTGTAACAAGTACAGCAAAACAGAAGTACATTGTGTTGTGACAGCAAATAATGGAGGGCTGTATCCTAGACCGGGGCATGAGAGAAGGCTTCCATGGGCAGGAGGCATTTGAGCTAAGGAGGGGAAGCCTGATTTAAGCAGAGAGTAAGCGCCAAGTCATTCCAGGCAGAAGAGCAGCAAACTTTTTGTCATGGCCTGTGAAACCCTAAGATCTGTCCCTGCTTCCTTCATGACTTTGTCTCTTACCAGTGTCCCCTGCCTCGCCACCCGCCACCCGCAGTCACCCTTCTCCAGTCCCCTAATCTTCTCTCTCTCTTTTTTTTTTTTTTCCGGTATGTAGGCCTCTCACTGTTGTGGCCTCTCCCGTTGCGGAGCACAGGCTCCGGACGCGCAGGCTCAGCGGCCATGGCTCACGGGCCCAGCCACTCCACGGCATGTGGGATCTTCCCAGACCGGGGCACGAACCCGTGTCTCCTGCATCGGCAGGCGGACTCTCAACCACTGCGCCACCAGGGAAGCCCCTTCTCTCTCTTTTTTAAATGTGTCAAGTTTGTCTCTGGCTTGTGACACTTTTGCATTTGCTATTCCCTCTGCCTGGAATGCTCTTATGCAAGCTCTTCACATAACTGGTTCCAGCATCTGGATCCCAGTTCAAAATTGTTTGTTCCAAGAAACCCCATCCACCATATGGAGTGCAGCTCCACACCAACTCCACCAGTCACCGTCTACCATATCACAGTTCACCTGTTCCTTTATAGCAATTATCAGTGCTTGATGATTTTTTTTACTTGTTTGTGTCTATTTCTCCCAGCTAGAAAGTAAGTTCCATGAGAACCAGTCTTGTGCCCCTGACACAAAGAAATCACTCAGTAAAAGTTAAATAAATGAGTAAGAATTAGCATTTATGAAGACCCTATGGTGAAAAGAGATGTGGCATCTCCCACGAACAGAAAGGCCTGTGTGGTTAGAAGGCAGTTTAATGACTTATTTGATGCTAGTTGTTCAAATGTTTATGTCTATAGGTACAACATATAGAGAGAAAATGGCTCATCAGCCATATTTTAATCAGCTTGACAGTAATCACAAATGTCTTCTTAGACAGAGGACACATGCCTTGCATATAGTAGGCACTCAACCAACTTCTGGCTGATTGAAAAATAATTCTAGTCTATTAAGGCCCTTCTACCTTACCTCTGCATATCAAATTTCAGCTTCAAAAGTGACTTCCCGGGCTTCCCTGATGGCGCAGTGGTTGAGAGTCCGCCTGCCGATGCAGGGAACACGGGTTCGTGCCCCGGTCTGGGAAGATCCCACATGCCGCGGAGCGGCTGGGCCCGTGAGCCATGGCCGCTGAGCCTGCGCGTCCGGAGCCTGTGCTCCGCAACAGGTGAGGCCACGACAGTGAGAGGTCCGCGTACCGTCAAAAAAAAAAAAAAAAAAGTGACTTCCCTTAATTATATCAATAGAGTCCTCACTAGAATGGCCCTGCCAATGAGTAGACATTTGATTTTACCCGCCATAAAGGAATGCATTCACTCTTTTACAGTCTGGTTCTGGGATTTGCACAAGGCGTGGAAAGTATCCCTTGGTAAGTCTAATTGTATACAGTATGCACTAAAGACTCATAATATGATAGGACTAGAATAAGCTCATCAAATAGTAATGTTTGTTTTGTTTGCTCTCTACATTCTTGGGTAGAAGGCATTGTTTCCCAGCACCAACAGATCATCTTTTCCAACCTTCCTGCTCTAGCCATTCACCCCAGAAAGTGAGTGCTGGTGTGAAGAGACTGCCAGTTTAATAATTAGGAGTAGCAAAGTGTGGAGGAGGCATTTCATCCGCATGAAACATTCCCCCAGAGCCATTCCAGAGCCCCTCACACACTGGCTTTGAAGCCTGTAAGGCTTGAAAACGGAGCCTCTTAGGGGAATTTTACTGTAAAATATCTCCTTGGATCTCTATGCATGCTCTATCCTACAGGGCCTCCAAAGCAAGCCAACGCATCAAGGAAGAATTGTCGGGGGTTCTCAGCCTGGAACAGTCTATGCAGGCAAGAACACTTCATATCTCTAAGATGGCTACCCAGGACCATTTATTGCGTTAATTTGTGGGGAGAGAGACTGCCAATTCACATAATTTCAGGACCCACAATTTCAGAGCCAATAAAACAGATATTTTTTGCCTTAATTATGGAGAAAACTCATCTGTTAGACCTAGACTACTATGACTAAAAATTCCTTAAGGTCAGGGAACAAGTCTAAGTTTTCTTTGTATTAATCAATTTGCACAGGTTCTGGAAAGTCATACTTGGATAAATATTAATGAATGATCCTCAAAAATCTATCTATTTCTACAAGATTATGGTTTAAAAACAATCCAATTGCACTGATTTAATATCCTTCTAAACAGGTCTATTATATTGAGGAAAAACTTACATCTGTAATAGATCTTGTCTTTATCAAGCTTCTGCAATTAGTGCCTTTTGACATTGTTGTCAAGGATTTAAAAAATTTAATCACCATATAGTTGGGTAAGTTTGTTGGGTTCTTTGGTTGCAAGCAAAGGAAACTCATTCTGGTTAACTTTAGTAGAAAAAGAATACAATGGAAAGATACAGCTGTATAGAGAACCTACTGCATGGGTGAAGAAGCAGGTTTGGAAAAGAAAAGGCAGCTCTAAGAAACTCCATAGAAACCTGCCCCTCAAATGAATGAACATTAACCTTTTTTTTTTTTTTTTCTGTCCTTATATCACTACACTCAAGATTCAGAGTCATAGGAGAAAAAGACTGATTGCCCCAACTTGGGTCCTGGGCCCACCCCATAGCTAAAGGAGAAAAGGGAATCTTGATTTACATCCCCATCAATACTACGCACAATGGGGAAGAGAAGATCTCCAAAATAGATATGGGGGTGTCTTTATCAAAAAAAAGGAATGCCATGACGCTGAAAACCCACAAATGTCCACTACAATGGATGAAGAAGGGAAGAAAGGAATGAACATTTCTTGAGCACCTGTACATACCAAGCAAATACTGTGTGAATTACTTTACACAAGTGTCTATCTCATCCTGAGCCATTCTTGAGAGATGGGCATTTTATCTCCACTTTATGGGCAGATGAGGAAATTGAGGCTTAGAGAGGTTAAGGGAATTGCTGAGCACCGCCTATCTAATAAGCCATTAGAGTGAAGATTTGGACCTAGGTTTACCTGATATCTGCATTATACTGTACGTCCCAAGCTTAAATAACAATTATTCATGGGTTATTTTCAGCCCTGAGGGGATATACTGAATAAGGTTCTAGAAAGGCTGATCCTTTCAGGAAAAAATTAATGCTTTGTTGACTGACTTGGTTGGTGAAATAAAGTACACCTGGAAAAGTGTAGTCAGGGAAAAAGCACAAGGTTGAGAATGGAAGAGAGGAGTTCATGTCCTGGCTTTGCCACTTTATAATTGTGTAACCCTGGATAAGTATCTGAGATGTGAGTTCCTTAGCTGAAAAAGGAAGCTAATAATATCTGATAATTCCCTCACAGGAGGCAACAAATCACAGGATTTGGCATTTCTACCAAGACCCTTAACCTCTTTAAGCCCAATTTTTTCATGCAAAATAAGGATAATATCTATAACATAGGATTATTGTAAGAATTAAATGAGATAGTATAGATAAATTCTTGAGCACAGGGTAAACATTCAATAAATACTATTTCCTTTTCAACTCACATAATTCTTATGAGGATCAAGAAAGATAATGTATGTGAAAATGCTTTAAGAGCTGTGACATGCTATCAAAACTGCAAATGACATAAAGTTAAGCAGAAAAAATTTTATATCAAACTATAATTTTTAATGGTCTGAAAATGAAAGGAAGAATATTCATTTGAATAGAAATTAATATTTGGTAGGGAAAAATACGGAGTGTGGCAGAGAGTGGCTTGCTGTTTACTAAACCCATTTCCTTTTCCTCTCAGGTACTTAGCTAAATGCATAATTTCCAGCCTTTCCTGCATTTAGGTGTGGCCATGTGACTGAGTCCAGGTCAAATGTACATGGGCATAAATTTAGTCCATAAAAATCTCCCAAGT
The DNA here is from genome assembly GCF_949987515.2 of Delphinus delphis. Lineage (NCBI taxonomy): Eukaryota > Metazoa > Chordata > Mammalia > Artiodactyla > Delphinidae > Delphinus > Delphinus delphis. The sequence continues at coordinate 53,532,301 of NC_082683.1, forward strand.
GCAATCCCTCATACACTCTCCTCCAGCATATTTGGATACCATGTATTAATGATGCAGAGCCACAAGGTGGAGGGAGCCTGGGTCTCTAAATCCCTGTTTGAAGGAAATCTGACCACTGATCAGAGACATACATTTTGACTTTACATAAGCAAAAATTAAGTGTCTACTGTGGTAAAGTACGGAGTTGCACTCTTTATATATTTTTAAATACAGCATTACATTAACTCATGGATTCTCAACCTCAGAACTGTTAAAATTTTGGGCTGGATTCTTCTTTGTTGTCAGGGTTGGTTGGCGTTGTCCCGTGCATTTGTAGGATGTTCAACTGAATCCCTGGCCTCTACCCACCAGATGTCAGCATCATCACCCCTCCCCTCGAAAATCAAAAAATTGTCTCTGGACACTGCCAGATGTCCCCTAGGAAGCAAAAGTCTCTTGGCTGAGAACCACTGCCTTAACTATACTTGGAAATTAATTTACTTTTTAAATAAAATTGATCTCTACAAGACTGAGGTAGAAGGAATGACTCTCCCCAAAGGTAGTAGAAAAATAGCTAAGGAGCCTAGACTACAGATAAAAACTGTGTCCATAAGCAAATTTGTTGGATACTGAGGATTAAAATTCATAAATAAAATGACTTTCCAAACCTGCTGGTCCTCTACAACTGGATCAGAAGCACCATAATCAAAGACAACACCTTGCACTTCAGGCTATTCTGAGATCTTCAACTGTTGCAATACTATTTCTCAAGGTAGGTTTATTCCTGTTCTTGGCAATGGCACTGGAAGAGAAGTGTCTTGGTCTTTCATCAGAGTTGTATTCTCCTGCTTGCCCTCAGTGTATAGGAAAATAAAGGCCTCATAGTGTAGATGGTTTAACATAAAAATTCTCCCTCTGCACAGCTTTCAGAAATCATTTTGGTGGAGTAAAAGCCAAGTAGCAATATATGAGCACTTTCTCTTACACATTTTATTCATCATTCTAAAAAAAAACTCATAATGCAGAATTTTTCAACTTATAAAGTGTCCACAGATGAAATTTTTTTCATTTACTTTCTCTTTTTTTTCCTCTTTCAAAAGGTTTCTTTTCTTTACTACCATGCTAAGAATATATTAGAGAATCCATAAAAGTCTGCTGATCAGATTTAATGGGGCATTATTCTATTACAAATATTTGAGTAGGCATTTCCTTCTCAACTTTGATGAGTACAACACATTAACATGAAAAATATAAAAATATAAAATAAATTTTCAGAAAGAATATTGCTTTTCTTTTTTTTCCTTAGCTTTCACAGCGAGATCTATCAACCCAAAACTGACAATAATATACATACACTGAAAACTACAAGAGCAGAAAAAGAAAATCACACTTAACAATGAACAAAATCATAAATTTGATGGAGTCTTGGAATTGTCTGTGATATTCAAATTTCCATATGTTTTCAAAAATCCTCAACTTCATAAATGCTATCCATTTTAATTGTTTTATCATTTTTATATACTTTAAGCACCTTTTTTGAAAGTGTATCATAAATTCAGGATGGGAATATGAAGCAGATATGTGTGAAATAGGGAATTTATCAAGATATGAATACCAGTACCTCAATTTTTCTTTTTAAAGGTACCACATATGGCATAATTAGAAATCAGGGCATCTCAAAACCAGATATGTGTATATGTGTTATATTTCGCACTGCCAATAACTATTAATTTGCTGCTTGGAGCCATTGCTCCTTCCTAAAAGCATAGGAGGTATGAGCTGGTTCTGCTTAATTTCCACTGCTCAAAGGAGAACACACCAAACTGGGAAGACAGAGAACTTGTGTCTTTGTCTAAAGATAATTACTGGTATTAACCAGTTAAAGCTCCTGGGAAATCCAAGTACCATCACTAACTACCATCTATGAACAGAAACCCCTAAACTTCCCATACAAAATATTGCCTGCCACTGTAAGCAACCTTACAGCAGATAAATGGAGCTGCTCAAGTCCCCTTAGTTATCGTTAGATTATATGATGATTTTAGTTAGGTGATTCTGTGCATACACTGGAAATATGTATGCACAGTAAATCTCTTTCTATAGCTGCATTAATATTCAGCATGTAGATGATAGGCTAGCAATAGCACAACATCATTCATTTTCAAATCCGTGCTCATTCTCATTATGCATTTGTACCAACGCACAGAAAGCCCCTGAGTAATCCTTCAAGGAAAAGTTAGCAGAAGCTGGGTTTACTGTGTGAATGGGAGGAGGGAACATCTCTGAGAACTCAAATTACCTCTTTGTTGTGTTCATTGGAATCCAGAGAAAAATGTATCACAGCTTGCCAGGCTGCGCATTTTGCTGTAGCTCTGATGGAAGCAATAAGTCCCGAGCCTGCTGCCCAGGAAGAGCTTTTCCAGCTGGAATTTGGGGATCGACTAAAAAAGTTCTTCCCCTGAAAGATGGATTAAATTGATCATTTTTTCCTAGACATAGTGCACTTCAGGCTCATTTTGCTTTGTAATTAAGAAGAAAGCCAGAAACATCATTTACACATTAAGAATTTAATAGATATATTTTTCTAGCTTTATGCATTAGCACAGGACAGCCCATTAATGAAATAAGTCTTCCTTCAGGGTCAATTTAGATGGCTGTAATCTTCTGCAAATATACTGCAAATGAGGATAATTTAATGATCTTAAAACTAACCGCCAGGAGAGGATTGTTATAACTCTCCAGACAACAAAAAGGGACTTGGTATGGTGTTCAGTAGCCTTTCTTTAATTTAACAAATGTTTAATTTCTGGCCACTAGATGTTTTCAAATTGCAAGTATTATCTGCAGTTTAAGGTTAGTCTCTGGCTTGCTGACCTAGGAGGTTGATTCTGATTATGGAAAGCTGCATTAAATGATGGGTAAAAGGATAACAGTGTTGTACTGAGAAAATATATCCATTCGTTTGCTGATACGACCATGATTGTCGACCTCTGCCCAGCTTCTTTTGGTCTGCTCCGGTTCATCCCTTTCTGCAGAACTTCCTGGCTTGACTCTAATAATCCATGTATGTTGGTGTCCACTGTTACAACAATACTTAGCATGTGTGCAGAAGCATTTTAAAAATTCTTATTTGCTCCTGAAAGCAATATTAAATGGCAGGTGTGGAGCATGTCATTTTCCCTATTATAACAACTAAGGAATCTGGGGCTCCAGATTCTCATTCCACTCTTTTAGTTAGAGAGCTAAAATTCAAGTCTTCTGACACTTCCCAGTATCATGCCAACCATGTTACCCCTTGCCTTTAGAAAAGCACTGGTTGAAAGCTGTGGAGATCTAGAGGGAAGATTTGTTACAAAACCTCCATACCCTCAGAGAATGTACTATAAAGAACAAAACATTGGCTCTTAAAAATATAGCAGGGGGTGTATGTGTGTGGTAATTAACAAATGAATGGAATTGATAGTAAGGGTTAAGAAGTTCATGGAAGGGAGAAATATTATGGGATATAGAAGTCAGAGAAGATTTCATGGAAAAGGTAGACTTGAAAGAAGGGCAGTAATTATATGGGAAAAAAGAAAGCTGTCAGGCAAAAGGCCACACATACAAATGTGGGACTTTGAAATCAGGTAGGCCTGGGCTCAAGTCCTGGCTCTGCCCTTTATTAGCTGTATGGCTCTAATCAAGTTACTTAATTTCTCTAAGCCTTACCTGTAAAATGGGAATAATTATTAGCACCTGGCCCATAGGATTGTTGTTAATAATATATGAGATAATATATGTAAAGTGCTTATAGTATAGTGGTTGCTACAGAATCAGTGTTGAGCTTAAGAACAGCTTAAGCAAAGGAACAGAGATGAGATATAAGAAGGACTGCCAAAATATAATGATTAAATTAGTCCAGTTTGAGCAAAACTTTGTGGAAAAAAGTAATGAGAATATACTAGAAAAAAACTCAGACCAGATTGTAGGGACCCCTGAATGCCAAAATAACAATTTTTCCCCAGCGGCTTTCTCTTTTCATTTGCAATTCAGAATCCTTTCTTGGAAAAAAAATCTTATTTTCAATATATAAAAAAGATACAAGTACAACTGCTTTGGTTGGAGCAGATGTAGAGAATCCAGAGCCCCACCTGCTCAGAATCCCCAACATCTTTTGGAAGGAAACCCAAGTTGGAAACTATGTCTTTTGACAACAGGAGGTATTGAAGTCTTCCTTCAGGGAAGTAGTATGATGAACATTTACCTGGCAGCCAAAGGCAGGGTGCAATAGAGGACAAAGACATGAATGACCACTTAGCATCCTGTCATAGTTGTCAGGTGATAAGGGTTTGGAATGGAATAGTGTGGTGGCAGGGAAAACAGAGAGGGACATGTGCCAGAGATATTACAAAGGACAACTAGAGAGGTCTTTGCAAGAAGGGGAAGGTGGGGAAGGATGAGCTAGAAGGAATCAAAGATGATTCACAGGCTATAGACCTGGGCAATCAATAGTGGAATCCTTAGTGCCACTCTTCACTTTCCAAAAAGATCATGTTAAATTCTGTTATGCAGAAATGATGGCTAAGGTCATTATTTATGATTTCAAGAAATACTGGGTCATTTAGAATACCAATAACTAAATTTATTTGGGGGGATGATAATGGAGGTTAATTGGTAGGGGTAGAGTGGGGAATGAAGTTCCTGGTCAGATAAAGCACTGAGTTGAATCAAGTTAAACAGTCTTCTTTACCCAAACTTCTGATTCTTTAATATGTTGCTGTGCATCTTGAATTCTTAAAAGGGAGATGGAATAAGCAGTTTTCCACAAACTTATTTGACCAAGAACCCTTTTTTTAAGAAAAATTTGTAATGGGATTAATGTTTTTTGGAATCCACTTTGGGATATGCTGCTCTGTGGAAGCCAACAAAGGATCCTTGAGGAAGTCTCATTCCAATCATCATTCACTCATTGAAAATATACTATGAGTCAGACACATGACTTCTGCCCCCCGGGAACTGAAAATCTATTGAGGGAGGCTCATATATAACCCACAATATATAGCCACAATATTTACAAAATGCATGTGGTGCTTTGGAAAGAGCAAATGATTCATGTGGCTACAAATAAGAATGCTGGTTTGGTAATTCAAGTGGCATGTGATGAGGCTAGAAAGGTGGTCAATAGTCATCATTATCATTGTCATTAGCTACCACCTACTGAATGCATGCTGTATGCTAAGCATCATGCTAAGTATATTAAAGGCACTACATCAATAAATCTTCCCTACAATCCCATAAGGTAGGTACTATTATCATCCACATTTTACATATACAAAAAAAGGAGGTTAGAGATATTATATCATTTACCCAAGGTCTCATGCCACCTAAATGGCAAAACCTGAACATAATCCCAACCCAGCAGAGCCCAGGGCCTGTGTGCTTAACTATTGGGATACATGGGCTTCTTCAACCTTGTGAGATGTTCTAAGGAGTGTGGACTCCACCGTGGAGGCTTTAGAGAGCCACGGAAGGTTTTGCATCTCTTTCTGTCCTCTGACAAATCTCTGAAAACACATCGAGTCAGACCCAAAACACAAGAAAAAGAGACTTGCTAAACTACCAAACCACATCTGCCTTGCAGAGATGCTCATGAGTCACAGCCTCCGAACTGCCTGGGGATTTTCAAATGAAAGGCTCTTATGTGTCTGTCTGCAAGTTACTATCCTGCTGGGTTATCTTCTTCAATAACTGTTTCTTAGCATTGCACTGCTGCACCATGAAAATCTTGCTTTATTATACCTTCTTCAGAGAATCCGCAGCTCTACATTCTGCCTGTCATGTGGGTTTACTGAGAGCTAACTTTCAAAGTCATGCATTCTATGGTAAGTGTATTTTAAACCATGCAGCATCACATTAAAAAGAAATGGCAGTCATTCTGCCCTGGAAACTGTTCCCTAGCATGACATTACTTTAATTCACTGGCTCCTTGTAATCAAGATCTAATAAACAGCATCTTTAAATAAGTCCTACACACAGCCTGCATTGTTACAATCAATTGAACTACTTAAAAAAGAAAACCTCTGAGGCTATCTGGAGGCATTCTGTGCTTCCCTCTGTTTTATGGCACAACCTTAGACACGATGTGTAAAAAGGTCAAGACAGCATGTAGGCTTTTGCATTAAACAGCAGCGCACTAATTAGTTTTAGTGACAATAGGGTTCTGTTAGCATGTTCTAATATTTTGATGCTTAGTTTTGTTTGAAACCTCTAGCCATATTACACAAAAGCTCTTCTATCTCCCAATTTTCCTTTTCTTGATTTTTCAACCCCATTATCTGTTTGAACAAAGCACATAGATTTCCTATTGCTATATTTGCATTAGAAGTCTGTTCTAAAATCTAATTTCAAAACAGTTATTTTCAAAGAAGTCAAAAGAGAATTTAACATGGAACCCAATATTTCTCCATTTAGTTTCATCCACTTTTTCAAATCTCAAATGTAAATTGTGTTAAAACATACCATTAATGAGTTTTAATTTATGCAATTAGCTATCCAGAGCAAGTGTACCATATTATAAAATGTTAAACGTTAACTTCTGAGTGATAAATTTTTTAATGGACTTCCACATTTCTGAATTCTATTTTAAATTAACAGGAGAAATAATACAGTTCTTCAAAACCAAAGAGATTATTTTTCCATCACTGTGTTTGAATCTATATTCTCACTCTTTTTCTAGAATATAGGTAAATTCCTAAAACATTCTCCAGGATAAAGAACTGCAATTGAAGAAAATAACATTATTTGAGACTTTATTAACAAACTGATATTTCTTCAAAATACCAATTACTATAAGTAATTATAATGTAGTATAGCATGACTTTCTATAAAAGAGATAACAAACTGAATGAATTTTACTCAGCTAACTTAGGAACTGCCAGTTCCTTGCACAAGACATATTTATGTCACTGTTTGGTATCATTTATTGTTTTTTAAAAATCCGTTTGAGATTATAAGCTTACATTGGTCACCATCTTTTCAAGGCGCTATTGGGCTAATGCTTTAATAATACCTTCTGACGCTGTTCTCCCTTGGAGAAAAGCAATCAAATCTGTAGGTGGGAAAAAAAAAAAAAACACATTCATCTTTGTTCCCCCTAGCCGACTTGGCTATGGTCTACAGAAGCTGAACTTTCATTAAAAGAAAATAAAGTTTCTAGCCCTTCATCTTGTAAAGGTAGTGTCTTTATACCGTAAATCAATACACTGCTGTTTGGTTTGCTCTCTGGCTAGACAGACCAAAACAATATAGCATCAAGGGAACTGGGAGCATCCCCTCCAAGCCATTTGTCTTAATGGAGTGCCCACTTCCAAACTGACTTCTTACTGCTTCCATGATGCCAATTTAATTGTTATCAAGCCAGACCCAAAGAAACAAATCCAATTATAAAGCCAATTCTTTATGACCAAAATGGGATATATGTGGGTGTGCTATAGACTGCTTGCAATGTGCTAGGCACTGTACTAAACATGTAAATGCATTACTTTATTGCATTCTATGAGACGTGATTTTTTTGAATCTCGATTTTATGAGGAGAAACTTGAGACTCAGAGAGGTTAAGTAACTTGCTGAAGATCACATAGTTTGTAAAGTGCAGCAGCTGGGACTCTAACCTGAAACTGTCCAATACCATATTTTAGTCTCTTAACCACAATATTATGTTGTCTAGCGAAAGTAATACATATATTTCACTTATATGCTGTACTGTCTCTGAACATTTCCAAGAATTTGCCTCACAATGACTCGTTGGAATAGAATAAAATGGTATTTTCTGCCTCATATTTCTGCATCCAATAGAAATGACACTCAGATCTTGGAGCATCTTATCTCTAGGAATGGGGGGAAGCACACAAGCTGTGGTGTCAAAGTAGCTGGTACTTTGGGCAAGTTACTTACCCTCTCTGAGCCTTGCATTCTCATCTGTAAAATTGACGTGATACAGTTACCGTCCAGGGTCATTGTTAGTACGAGAGCTAATCATTTATCAGACACTAGCTCCATGCCAGGCACTGTGCAAGAACTTTACTTATGTTGTCTTATTGCATCGTTACAATGGTCGCCTGTGAATATACTTGACACATATTCATCCATTCATTTAAAAAAAATTAGCACCTGCTGGGTGCTAAGAATATATTAGTCATGAAAAGCGTGGTGCTGCCATCTTGACTGGCAATCATTAATAACAATGACGCTAGAACTTTGAGGCTTTTGCTTTTATTAGGTTTTTGACATGGGTGAGGATCTTTACAAAATAAAGTTGAGAATTCTCTACTTGGCCTGATGGCCTTTAAGATGTGTGATACAGACTAAGGTTGTGTTGTGAAAGTACTGCACTTAAGTTATGATTATTGCTTGAGGTCTTTTACATACAACAAACAATACTTCCTGATAAAAGTCTTCTCTGTTAGCTAGACTAGGGTAGATTCCTTACTGTCCATCAAACATACATTTCCCCTCCCCAGAATTTGTTAACTGTGTACTTTCTGCCTGAAGTTCCTTCTTCTCCTTCTCCTCAGTTTTCCAAATCTATCAGTTGTTATTCATTCACTCAACAAATATTTATTGAGTGCCTACTGTGTGCTAGGAACTGTTCTAGGTGCTTAGGATTCAACAGTGAAAAATCAGATTAAAAATCCTAACCCCATGGAGCTTATATTTTAGTGTAATAATTAATCATTCATTACACCTATAGCACAGGGTGGAGCTCTCTGAGTGTGGACTGAGGGTGGAAGTGATCAGTGGCTACAAGGTTTCCAAAGAGCACTAATAATATAGGTGTCCCATGTGAAACCCCATTTCTCTAGGGAGGCCTTACACAGACCTCTGGGTTCTGAATAACAACAACCTTGTAAAGTAGGTAAACAGAACTAAATCACCCCACTTTTAGCTAAGTCACAATAGAACTAAAGACCCTTCCATGTTTCTGCCTTTCCCTCTTCGAAGGAGCCACCCTGTCTTGCCAGCCTAATGATTCAACCTATTTACCTTTTGGTCCTATTTCATCATCACATACTACCTCATCTGTGCTCTCTCCAACTGCACAGGGGGCCAGGAATGGGACATGCTGAAGTATACCTGGTTCTGAAAATCTAGACTGGTTTTTGGAAAAGTCCAAATTACCAACTTAAAAGAAACCAAAAAAAACAAATAAACTTTATTTTAATAGTAAGGCAGTAAATTATTTTTCAAGAATGTAGCTAATAGAGCATCACAATACCCAATATGTCTCGGATCCTAACTCAATATTTTTAATTACTTGCCTTTATTGGTCAGACAAAATATAGAGTCAAGTTTCAAGTAATACCTTTTATTGGACTAATGGTGGAATATTGACAGATAAGCTTTGGGGATATAGAAAACTCCCCTCTAGGTCAATAAGTGATTGACTATGAGGAAAGGATTTCTGTAGGCAGAGAAGCCTCTCTGTCAATATTGTGCAGTTTATCAGATAAAAGGTATCACTCAAAACATGCCGGTTGTTTTTCTTTGATATAAAATAATGAGTCTTGTGAGCTAAAGATGTTGTTACATAGGATGAATCTTCTGTCAGTCATTTGACCTTTTAAGCCTCTAATTCCTCATCTGAGAAGTAAAGATGATAAAATCTGTCTGTCTACTTCATAGAATTATTGTATATCGTTAGCTAATGCTTGTAGAAACATTTTTATAACTGGAAAGTAAGATAAAATATGTGCTATTTTTATTGACCATTAATATGCTTAATAAGCATATTAATGGCAATAAGCCTAAATTAATAGATATCAAAGAGGTGTTAAAACAGCAGATTACAACAGTGGAAGTCTTTGAATTACCGTCTCAACATTCAAGTAAACAAAATACTCTTGAGTCCCTACTACAGGCCAGACACAATTTTGCCCATCAAAATTTTCACCCAGAGATAGAAACTCTTTATAAATAAAACAAATAAGAGAAGATGTCATGCATAGGGAAAGTTAGCACTTGTCCTACAGCACCGAAGTGAAATGGGTCGTTGTAGCACCTGTGAAACTTCTTTCTTACTGTATAGGCCTTCCTTTTCCAAGTTGTCAGAATAAACAATTCCATTAATGAATCCCTAATAATCTGAAAACAGTAAACCTACGATCGCTCAGTGTCATTCACAAAATCCCAACAAGAGCCCTGCAGTCCGTCTCAGAAAGAACTGTTGGATTCTAAAGAGATCCTTCCTTCATTTTGGAATACTTAGTGTAACAATTCCCTTGACTTCCTTTGTGAGCATATCCAGGTAAATACACCAGTACTTTCAACGAGCTATAGAAATCTAGACTTGTTTATGCAGACTGATGTAAGTACCTCATACTGAGAGGACCATCCTCAGTTACACAGAAGATTAACACTTTTAATAGTAGTTGTTTAGACCAGTTTAGTGTATTTGCCCAAAACTTCATTTTCTACAAAGTAATAGAGGTTATATCAGCTATCATTTTTGCTAAAACCTGCTATTTTTAAAACAATTCATCAGGGAAGTGCATTCAGGACCAGGTATCTACTTCCTGAGCGTGCTTTCCCCCATAAGTGGCAATAAGTAGCAAGGGTGATATTTCTAAGGAACCTCATGGCGTAGAATGGAGATTTTAGACAGTTCAACCTTAGATCTAATGTTTATAGGGGACCCTTTGTATTGGTCTCCTGAGGCAATTCAATGAAAGCGGATTCTTTTTGCCAAAGGTATCAACAGTTAAATATATTGGTGTCATGTTAAACTAACTTAAATTCAGCTCATTTATTCAATATTTCATTCTACAGCCATTTGCTGGATACCTACTATGTGCTGGGCACTGTGTTAGATGTCAGGTTGCCCATAGTCTGTGAGAGTGGCAGGCATGGTAACAAACGCAATATGATGGCAATGGAGATAGAGCTGTGAAAGGGGATCAGCAAAGGCTTCTAAGAAAGATGAAGCTTGAGAAGAGTTGTGAGAACCAGTAGGAGTCGGTCCGATAAAGATGAAGCTTGTGGAGAGGGGAATCCAGTGCAGGCAGCAAAGCAGCACTTTTCCCAGGAAAAAGGAAAGCAAACCTCAGGGTCATCCACTGTACCAGGTCCCTTAAGGTCAAATGTAGGCTTGTTTCATAGCTGCCCAGGCCAACTCGGAGGCCCAGTGAAGCTCACTGGCTGTAGCTCTGTCAGAGGTCTCTGCTTCCAGTCCTCAGACAGAGCCTCAGGTGCTTTTGGTGCCTGAGCAAAGTCCTCCTCTGTATGGGGCAGGGAAGGCCCAGCATCTTCCACTTGAGGGAAGCAAGAGCATTTTCTGAAAAGATTTGGCTTCTAGGAAACAGTCCTGGAAGGACAGAGGGAATTATTTGTAAAGTTGAATTAATATGCGTTGGCCTTATTATCATAGTGGATCTGAAATATTTCCTCACATGAGAAGTCATGTCCTTTCTCCTCACGCAGAAGAGAACTTGGCTCTCCTTTTCATTTCTGATGTCACTTGAGGCTCTTGTCCAAGGAATTTCCATTCCCAAACAGCAAGTGCATTCAAATGACAAAAGGAAATGAAGGTAGGTGAAGGCAAAACTGGGAGCAGGGCTTCCCTGGTGGTGCAGTGGTTGAGTGTCCGCCTGCCGATGCAGGGGACACGGGTTCGTGCCCCGGTCTGGGAAGATCCCACATGCTGCGGAGCGGCTGGGCCCGTGAGCCATGGCCGCTGAGCCTGCGTGTCCGGAGCCTGTGCTCCGCAACGGGAGAGGCCACAACAGTGAGAGGCCCGCGTACCGCAAAAAAAAAAAAAAAAAAAAAAAACAACTGGGAGTAGACGCTTGAACCTGGTTTTAACAGAGGGAAGAGTTTCCAAGAGATATCAAGAAATTAATAATTCCACACACAAAACTCAATAGCACTATTTTATATTCAGGCTTTTCATACCCTCTGGCCACTGTTTTGTTTAAGATGCTAAAAAAAAGTAGTAATAACTAGAAGCGATTGTTTTCCTTTTCCATTCTCAGTTCAGCCAGTGGTTGGACTGAGGTTTGTTTGTTTCCACAGGCAAAAACCAAGTATGCCAAAAGCGATTTTTGTAATGGAGTCATACACCTCTAGAAATAGGATTTTGTTATAAAAAATCCAAATGCAACCTTAATTACAGAGACACAAACACAGCATTAAAGATAATGGTATCTTGGGTCAGCGAGATGAATTGAAACACTCAAATGTGGTATTAACACTTTCTGTTCTTCATTTAAGATTTCACTGTCAACTCAGATTACACATCACTGGTCAGATTTAAGTCAGTCAATGTTAGATACATGAATTCAAAAGTATCCACTGTTTTCTAGTAATCTGGTACATCAGTATTTCTAAGATTGTTTCACAGAGATGCAAAATTTCATAAACCATTGTTCTTACTTTATAAAACCAGTATGTTTACTTGTTTTTTAAACACTTCTGCTTTTCATAAGAAAAATTACAAGAACATGACCTATAGCCACAGACCCTGAAGAATAATCATCAACAATTAAAGAAAAAAGAAAAGAAATAGTTCACTGCTGAATATACTCTTTCTCTTTTATAAGAAATGTCACAGGGCTATTTTTTGTACTTGAGAGAAATGGCATTGTGATGACTTGTCCCTTCATATAATCGAATGCTCTGTTCCATGCTTGCCCCCTGCACAATGCACCCCCCCAAACACATGAAACAAAACAAGACCCCCTTGGGATCTCTTCTGGTTAGCTACCAAGAGAACCTTTCTACTCTTCTTGTCACTAATTATTTTTCATTCCATAAATACTTGCTAATACCTACTGTGTGCCAGGCAAAGTGCTAGACTCTGGGGTCACAAAGGTGGAAATGATGGGCTGGCTCCTACCCTGACACAGTTCATCGTCCAGTAATTGCAGTTGCAGATAAGGAAAAGAACAATTACTTAGACCTATGGGGATGTGTGGGACGTACTGGGGTGCACTGCGTGCTCTAAGCAGGGCCACCTAATCCAATCTGAAGAGTCAGAGATGCTTTCCTGGAGGATGGACTTTCTTAGCTGAGTGCTGAGGCAAGGGAAAGAGTGGAGATGTGGCTGCAAAGACAAAAAAACAGTGTCATGGCTAAGAAGTAGGTTTGAATGGATTTCAAAAACAATTTAAAAAAGGGAAAACAAGATGGAAAATAACCGAGCTGACCTTTGAAGCTAGACCTTTAGAACTAGTCTGTAAGAGCCTTTCTAGATATACATGGTGTGGAACAGTAGGAAACAAACAGAATTTGGATTGAGAAAGCTGGGTTCAAGTCCAAGGTTCTAATTCTTTTAAGCTATGTGACCCAAGATAAATTACTTTAACTCTGTGGGGTGTGGTTGTTTTTTCTCATCTGTGAAGCTGGAATAATAATGTACCACCTCTGCCGTTCATATAGAGTTGTTAGGTTCAAATGAAAGAGTGGATGTGAAAATACTTTTATACTGTAAAGCGTTACATAAATGTTAGTTATTATTATTAAAACAAAAGTGGAAGTGGGCTAGTAGAATTAATAGGATTTAGATACAAGAAAAAAAAACAGAGATTATGAATGTAAAGTGAAAGATAGTTCCCTTTCTTTCTAGGGTAATGGCCAAAATTAATTTCCCAAGGCCTGGGAAATTTGCCAGAAATATATGAAGGAGGTGCAAATCCCTATTTTTAAAAAAAGGAAGAAATTTAATATCTGATAAAAAGCAGTGCTCAGAGGGAGGGAAGCTCTGTTCCCTATTTAAGATGCCAAAGAGGGTAGTAACAGGGTAAAATATACTATCGAGAAAGTTCCTAAAATCTCTAATGACCATATTTCCAACAGCTAAAGCATTCAACTGAGTGCATAGATTTTAAAGAGGAAAATGTAAGCCCAGTGGAATAAACACAAGGAGGAAAAAATCAAGCAGAGGTGAAATGTCTGTACAAAAGTCAGCTGATAGAAATAGGTGTAGGTAGAGCAGGGTGATGGGAGCGGAAAGAAAAGTTCAGCAGGAATGCAAACACCCATTGCAAGCAAGCATCTTCTCCCTCCAGGCACTGTGCTTTGTGCTGGGGAAGGAGGAGGCATGGTTCCTGTTCTCTAAGGCCTCACTGTGCACCATAGACCCCTTAGAGCATTTTAGAAGCAAACAGAACAGAAAGTAATAATGGGCTTACAGCCTAACAACAGATGGTCTAAGGTGGTGCTAAAAGAGAGATCAAAGACATTGGAGTTGTTTACAGAGCTGTTTGAAGCAAAAAGGAAAATATCCACAGCTCACAGCGTGACCTGCATGATCACAGATGTAGCGGGGCCATGCTCTCCTGGGTCTGAGGATTAAGCTGCTGAGCCCTTCTTGGCCCCAAGCATTGCCTGCAGGAACTTCCTGTGCAGCTTCCATTGGAATAAGGGAGAAGAGGAAGAAGTAGAAAAGTGTTAATTAGGACATAATTCAAAGGACAGAGGAAGAATACCAGGAGTGTGGTTTCCCAACATTACTTGAGACAGCAGCAGAATTTTCATCACCAGTCTCCTCATCACAACAACAAAATAATAACAATTTCAACATATATGCCAATATGTTTCAACATAATTTTGAAGTATGTACCGTATACCATTTCTAACTCCTCCTGTTACTACAATAATAATAACATTATTATTTCCATGTTATATACGGGGAAATCTGTGGTTTAAAGAGCTGAAGCAACTCATGCAAGGTCACATCATCCAACTTGCCAGTAGAGAAATATGGGATGTATATTTCTGTGGCTTAAACAAAAGTGTTTAGCGAAATAAGCCGTAAGTTTTCTCGAAGACCACACATGGATGCAATTTGCCCAAAGGCTGATAAAATATCTGTGGAGATGTTATGAACAGGAGTTCAGGATTCCCCTGTGTCCACGTTAGAGGTTAGAGCAAACCAGTTTAGAGCAACTGCCCACAAGTAACAGGTGCCAAGGACTGAGATAACACAGCGTTTGTCCAAGGCATCAGAGACAGCAGAGCTGATGCATGAACATGGTTCAAGGAACTGTAATGCTAATAATAATTATTATTTATTGAGACTGAGGGCCAAGTGTAGGGCTAAGTGCTTCACATGGAATAAGAAGCTGATCTGAACATGTAGCTATGAACCAGGTCTATGAACAGTGAAAGTACACTGAGTCCCCCTCTCATGCCAAGTTTCATACGTGGGTCACAGGTTTAAATGCCAGGAACCATGGCCCACTGAGTGGATAGACAGGAAAAAGATTATGAGGTAAGAAGTTGGTTAGCTATCCTTATGGTATCGTGTGATTTGTCATCCCTGTAATAATAAGATTTATTCCTAAGTGGAAAAAAAATATTAAAAAGGAATGGTGATGTGAAAGCTACAAGCAGGCAACATCATTTCAACAAGAGCAAAAGACTAGTATACAAGTCTACGCATCTTTTGAAGCTCAATTCCATTGTCACACCCTGTCTGCCACCTGCCACCAGAAGGACACAGGTTCTAATCTTGGCTCTGCCCTGTACTGTGTATTCTTGGGCAAGTTACTTAACCAGCTTGAGGTTCAGTTTCTTCATTCATCCCTTCATTCAACAAATATAATCAATGCCTAATATGTGTCAGGCACGGTTCTGAGCATTAGGAATAAATCAGTGGGGGAAAAAAGAGTAGACAAAGGCTACTTCTCAAATAATTCTGTAAATTCTCAAGGAGCTGACATTCTTACAGGCAATGAGAGACAAGGTTAGTAGTGATAAACGCTATGAAGAAGAATAAAGCAGGGTAAGGGGACAGAGTGACAAGGGCCGCTAGTTCTTTTGTGACTATCGGGGAAGGATTTACTGATGAGTTGAAGTTTGAGCAGAGACCCGAATTAAGTGAGGGAGCAAACCATTCAGATATTTTGGGGGGAAGAACATTCCAGGCTGTGGGAACAATAAGTATGAAGTCCCTGCAGTGGAAGCGTATATGTTGTATGTGAGGAATAAGGAGGCCAGCACAGCTGGGATGGTTTATTTAAGAGGAGAGTAGTGGGAGGTGAGTGCAGAGGGGTCACTGGGGCCAAAAATTATATTGGGCCCTTTTAACCATGGTAAACATTTGACTTACTGTGGAGTTGCTGTGGTGATTGAATGAGATACTAAAAAAGGAGTGCCTGACACATATTAGGTGCTCAATAATTGGTAGCTATTATTATTATTCCTTTCCCAGCAATTACAAGGGTAAGACAAGAAAGGGCATTCGGATTTTAAAATCTTCCTTAGAAATGATTTCCAAAGTGAGAAATGGAATAAAATCCTAGATCCTAATGATATTTCCTATCCCATTTTCCACCTTCTTGTCACCCTGGATCACACTTCCCAGTTGTATATGTGTTAGGATAGTTTGCTCTCATACCAAGCATAATAGACATAAAGAAAGGTACATAACAGTACGTCCTGGGAACCCAAATGGAATCACCAGTGATTTTAATTGTACCTTTTCAATTGTGGCCACAGTAACCAATTATTTTGAATTCATTTTTAGATATCTAAAACTATACTGATATTTTTGCTTTTCCTTCTATATATGGATGTGTTCTTTCACAAGACCACTCCACTTCTCAGACACTTAAGAACAGTAACTGTTTGAGAACTGAAAATGATGAGGTAATTGCTAACTTTTCAGCTAATTCTGTTTCACGTGTTCATTATTCAAAAATAATAAATGAAACCTACAGAATACAGTGGGCAGAGTAAGAGAAAGGATTTTTTATATATAATTTCTAGAAGATTTGCAATTCCACTTTGTGATTCAGAGCTTAGTAGGCACAGAATTTAGAATAACTCTGTTTATCTGTGCAAACTTTCCTTAGCCTGTTGCAACTCCCAAGTCCAACTCTTATATATGGGTGTTGGGTAGAATATACTGAACAAAAAGTATACAAAGGCTTAATTTTTCTCCTGCCTACAAAGATCTCCAAATCTTTACTATTCTGCACAGCTGCCTAGAATAGACAACAGTAGAGCTATTGTCCATGATTCAAACTGAGGAGGAGTGAAAATACCATTAACCCTTAAAAACAGAATTATCTTATTCTTTTGATTTTGCTACACAGTATAATGTGTTTGTGGCCATATTTGGATCATATCCGGTTAGAACACAGGAATAATAGATATCATTCAGATAATAATTAGCCATGTACTTGCAATAGCTGGATGTGAAGTCAAAGGAAAACACTAAAAATGTTGTTTTTTTGGACCATGACAAAGAGCTTTTTAAATGAGTTTGAGCATTTTTTGTGGCTGACTCATGTCTGGAGGCCTTGCTGTGGTCACCAATGCTTCAACTTTTGTACTTTTAATTTCTATCTTTGACAATTTTAAATGCTAAGTAACACAAGGCTTTCTTATGGCCTGCAAGTCCATATAGTTTCTCTTTGTTTCCTCTTTTTTCTGTTTGTAAGCAAATGCTACAATTTTAGATCACATGTTTTAGCCATTGTTGCTGATTAAAGGGAATTATAACATGTCTTAGGACAATAGACTTTACAATTTCACCATTGATGCTTTAAAATTACAAAATCAATCCTATAAATTCTAGCCTATATTTTAATATTTTTTATCTGACCTAAATTATGCATTATTTCTTTCACACTTGGTAAATTAAAGCTCCAATGACAAGGAAATAAATAACTAAGTTATGAGAGCATGATTATTTATTTACAAAAAAAGGACTGGAAAGAAATATACCAAGATGCTATCAGTGGTTATTTTGGGGAGGTAGACGTATAGGTGATTAATTTCTTCTTTATGTTTTCATATATTTTCCAAACTTTCCTCAATGGTCATATATTACTTTCATAACCTTAGAAAGTTTAAAAAAATTTTAATTGTGAAAAATTAAAATAAGTCCAAAGCCCTTAGTAGATTATTAATACATTAAAATCACCTAAATGTGCTCCTACAAAAATAGACCCTATCAAGGGAAAGTAATTAGTTTCAAGACCTTCTTTTCTCAAAGAAATACTCAAACTTTGATTTAATAGCACAACACAAAGTTCCATTGAAACAGATACTTCTTGGCAGTTCAGTACAGGAATTTTATTTCATGTGTATAGAGAAAGGAGAACTGGGAAATTCATACTTAATGTCGGCATCCCTACCTTAGTTAAGATGTCTTAAAATATCCACCCATTCTTCACTGTTCATGCACCATCTGGATGCCTACGTCAGCAAAAGGGGGAAGAAAAGGAACATTGGACCATTTTGTGGCAAAATCTATCTGCATGATTGATACTGGCTGCACAGAATCAATCTGCTGGGCTTCGTTTTGGCATTTTGAGCATGGATCCTTTTCCTCCTATCTGACTCTTCTGAGATAAATTTCTAGGTCTAGAGTTTTACTGATTTTTAAAAGGAACTACTCCAGCTTCCTATCCTCTCTCTCTCTCTCTCCCTCTCTCCCTCTCTCTCTCTCTCTCTCTCTCTCTCTCTACTTCTTCTGCCCTCCTCAAGGGCAGTGATGCTATCCCTTGACTCTGGGAGAGCCAAGCAACCACTTAAAGACATTCCTAAAGACACTGCTGACCTGCTGGTATCTGGTAGTCCATGCTCAGCTCTGTCCGTTTCCTTGAAGTTCTCTTCTGTGGATCATGCACATTTAACTTCAAAGACAAATACTGGGCACAGAAATGACACAGAGAGGGCAGAGGGGCATGAGAACTGGGCCTTGAGCACCTAAGTGCTGAAACAGATTTTCTTTGTTCTTAACTGATGCCTAGCTAATTGTTGGTGCTTAGTGAATGTGAAATAATAAAAATGTTACTATTAACAAAAATAATAGGATTTTCAGCAGAAAGATACTTGGAAACAATTGCTCATAAAAAGCTAATGTAACGGATGGATTCTGGCATCTTTTCTTTTATCTTTTGAATGTCCTAGCTTGAAGAGGTTTGTTAAAATGTACCTCCTTTGGGAGGTGGAGGGGTGTAGCAGATCAAACAGGGAAAAAAGTCCAGTGAGAACTTTATTAAAAAGCAAGTCATTTAACATCAAATGTGACTGTGATGAGCTAAACTTACAAAACCAATTATTATTCCCACCCCAATTATCTCTTTCTTCTGCCTCAGTTGGCTTTGGAGGGGGGGATTATCATTGGATATGGAATATTAGTTGGTAGCAACATAATGTCCTCATCCTGGTACTTTGTTTAAAGCTGAAACTAAGATAGAAAGAATTCATGAGTATTTCTAGTTATTTTTAATTTCCCCTTCTCACTTAAGAGCTAAAAGAGAGCTATCAAAAGAAAAGAAGCTAACAAGAATAGCAAAATGTGGGTAACTGTAAAACTGAATGATAGGTGGTTCATTATGGTATTCTCTTTACTTCTGTGTATGGTTGAAATGTTTCATAATAAAAGGTTTTTAAAAGCTTACAACAAATGATAGCAATATGTGTCTTCATTTGGCCACAGAGTAGGTTGTGTGACCTCTGGAAAATTGTATCCCTGTCCCTTAGTTTCCACAATGATATAGAGAAAGTTTGGTTAGTCTGGATAATCTATAAGTTGTTCCTTCCTGCTCTTGATTTCTATGACATTTTCTTCCTTTAGTCACATTTTTCATGCTACCTGCTAGATCTTAAAAATTTCACACTCAGGATATATGTGTATGTATAACTGATTCACTTTGCTGCACAGCAGAAACTAGCACAGCATTTTAAATCAACTATACTCCAATAAAAATTTTTTAAAAAAGAAATCACAGGAGAAACACCATGTGATGTCAATAAATTCAGGTAAAAAAACTCAAAATTAGATCATCATTTCTAATAGAGACAGTAAGTAAAATGGAAACTACTTAAATATAATAAAAGTTATTACTTATCAAAAAAAAAAAAATCATGTCCAGAGATCTAGGGGAGACCCAAGAAATCAGGTCCATAAGACCTGGTCTTAAATTCCAGATCTCATACACACTTGCTTTGGACAAGTCAAACAGTCCAAGGCTCAGTTTTCTCCTCTGTAAAATGAGAATAACAGTAATACTTTCTTCATTGGTTATTGTAAAGATGCGGTCTAAAAAGTGCTTAAACATAGGACTTGGCATCTTATAGGCTCTAGGTAAACGTAAACTATTGTTG
Organism: Delphinus delphis; assembly: GCF_949987515.2. NCBI lineage: Eukaryota > Metazoa > Chordata > Mammalia > Artiodactyla > Delphinidae > Delphinus > Delphinus delphis. Next base: position 53,552,377 of record NC_082683.1, read on the forward strand.
CATCTTGGTTTATTTCTTTCCAGTCTTTTTTTTGGTAAATGGTGGTCATTATTATGGACATTCTCTTGCATCCTGGAACATCTATCCTCCTTTCTGTCTGAAAAGGCAGAGGATAAAACAAACTCACACATAAAAAAATAAATGAAAAAGTTAGGGCTGTCTGTAAGTAGATCACCAGTTTTTCTTGAAAGCATGTACTTGCTTTACATAAAGTGCCAAGAAGTCAAAGTAGGGTACTATGCCCCGACGCATGCTTCAGACACCAGAACTCCACAGGTTTTCTTTCTTGAGCTGTGGAATTTTCTTCCTGTAATAGGTGTTTTTATTATAAGCATTGCACTGCAAACACAACTCTGAGAGCAGCATTCCTGAGTTAATTTGTGCTTTCTCTTTGGAAGTATGAGCAGTGGCCCCGGGGATATTAAAAGTCTAGATATTTAATCTAGTCCAATTAACAGCCCTTCTGATTTCAAAGCCAAAAATCAACTAACATCTAGTCTGGACAAAAATGGCTTCAGAAAAAAAAAATTTTTTTAATCCTAACAATTCCTTTATAAAAGCAAGAGAAATTCAGTCATGCAATGAACCATGACTTGAGCACCTGCAGTAAGAATTCACACATCTAGGGCTTTCCTGGTGGTGCAGTGGTTGAGAGTCTGCCTGCCGATGCAGGGGACACGGGTTCGTGTCCCGGTCCAGGAAGATCCCACATGCCGCGGTGCACCTGGGCCCGTGAGCCATGGCCACTGAGCCTGCACATCCGGAACCTGTGCTCCGCAACGGGAGAGGCCACAGCAGTGAGAGGCCCGCGTACCGCAAAAAAACCAAAAAAAACAAACAAAAAAAAATTCACACATCTTATCTCTATTTTTAAAAAGACCTAAATGATAGCTATTATTATCCCAATTTTACAGATGAGAAAATAGAGATGTGTCCAAATTTAAGCTTGTCCAAGACCACAAAGCTAGTACGTGGAAGAAAGTAAATTCTCAGCACAGAACCCATACTTGGGAACATAATAAATTAACAACATCTTCCTGAAAAAGTTGTTTCTTTTTTCTGGAAAGAAACTCATGGAGATACTCTTCCACAGACTCTGTTCTGTCCAAAGCAGCAAATGTTCATTTCAACTCAGCCTAAGAATGCAACTAGAATACCTGCAAACATTCTATTCTATGAATTATACCTTGGTTTTTAAAAATCTACTCAATTTAGCTGAACTTTGTCAAATAAAGGCCCTAATTGTCCACCTGATAACAGAGGCATAGTCCTTAATGTCAAGACTCTTCTGGTGAGGTTAAATTGCATCTGACCATTATCTGGTAGCTCAAGATGAAGCTGGCGGGAATGATTAGGCCAATGCAAGCTGGCTGACAACGTAGAAAAGACTACCCATTCTTTGAGGTATCGTGAAAGACAGTCTGCATTACAGGGTTTTTAACCTTTGTTTTTTGCTCTTTACACAATGACTTAGACCTGGGGAGAGTGCAGTAAAACAGACACTCCCATGCTAATGGGAGTGTAAATTTATACAACCTTTTGGAAAATAAGCGTAGCAATAGGCAGAAAAAGCCTTAAAAAGTGTTTTTGCCCTTGGACTCTAATTCTTCTTCTTGAATCTGTGACAAAGAAATTATCAGAATTATGGAAGAACCCTTATGTCCAAATATGTTCATCACAATAGTATTTACAATAGAGAAAAATCCAAAACAATCCAAATATTTGATAATAAGTCAATAGCTAAGTAAATTAAGGCATAACCACACAATGAAATAGTATGTCACCATTAAAACATATATTTACAAAGCCATTACAAATTATGTCAACATGAAAAATGCTTGTGCTATAGTGTTAAATTGAAAAAAATACAAATTTATAGATACTACCCTTATGATTACCTATATTAACTTCTCTGTGCCTCAGTTTTTATCTATACAATGTGACTACTCTCTTCACAGGGTCATAACAAAGATTAAATGTTATCGTTAAAAGTACTTAGATTAAGTATGTATTAATTTTCAGCCATACAATACAAGTAGTGTCATCCTCATTTTATAGATGAGCCAGTTAAGGCACAGAGAGGGTAACACAAGGGGCAAGATAGCCCAGGAGCAACTGGCAGAGACTGGATTTGAACCTGCATGTGTCTGACACCAAGTCCATGTCTTCAACCACTGCAGAATACCACCTGACAGAAAGAGGAAAGTCAGGAGGGAAAGTCAGATTAGAAAAAAAGTTAATGCAGTTTTACAGATACTGTTTGAGATGACAAGTTATTCAAAAATTATGTCAAAGAGATCATTATTTTGAACTTCATATTATTTGATACTTCTATTTAGTATTTTTGAAAGAAAGCAATGCTTGAAATTAGATATGAAGAATAAGCATATTGCAACATTGTTCTCCAGAATTAAATAACAACTAACACATTCTTGAGTGGAAGAGAGGCAAGGAATCTCAGGAGAGGAACTCAAAACATTTGTGAAAAATAAAACTTACATCTAGAGAAGAAGGATGAAGAAGACAAGAGAAGAGAGGAGTTGGAAAATCATCACTTAAAATAAGTGGGGAAAGTTGGTACAATCTTGCTCCATAAATTCCTAAGGGAAACTTACACATAAAGAGTGGAATGGGGGAAGGAGGGGAGCTATTGGGGGCTGGGTGAGGGAATGAAAGGAAGATAAACACCCTCAGGACAGGAAGATATCAGCAAAATAACTGAATTAGTGGAATCTTCATGGTAATAGTTAAGGTTTCAAGGGTAACTGTGTTTTTGAAAAGAATAAAACTGATCAATGTGAAATGGTCAATCATGTATCTGCCAGGCTTAAAACAAGTATTTGACTTAGGATCTCAGAACTGCCATCTGTATACCTTTTAGATTTTATACGTATAAATACAAATATGAAATATATATATACATACACACATGTTAGAAATAGGCATAAAGTAAGTGGACTAAGAAATAGTTCTTTGGAGGATCTAGTAAGGAGACAGATCACACTTCCCTTTATTATTTTTAAAATATTAATATCTGACCAGTTATTCATTTTAAGGATGACACTTTATCTAATTTTGCATAATGTGCAATAGGTCATCCCAGGCTCTAATAGAGGTCTTTTAGCACAGTGGCTTAGAGCATAGTCTCTGACCAAGGTTTGAATTCCAACTCCAATACGTATTAGCTATGGGATTTTGAACCATTTAACTTCTTTAAGCTTGAATTTCCTTACCTGTAAAATGAGACTAAAATAGTACCCAACATACTAAACTGAAGATTTTAAAAGATAAATGCAGGGCTTCCCTGGTGGCGCAGTGGTTGAGAGTCCGCCTGCCGATGCAGGGGACGCGGGTTCGTGCCCCGGTCCGGGAAGATCCCACATGCCGCGGAGCGGCTGGTCCCATGAGCCATGGCTGCTGAGACTGTGTGTCCGGAGCCTGTGCTCTGCAACGGGAGAGGCCACAACAGTGAGAGGCCCGCATACTGCAAAAAAAAAAAAAAAAAAAGATAAATGCACAACAAAGTGCGTAATGCAGTGCCTGACACAAAGAAAGAACTCTGTAAATGTTAGCTGTTATTAATTATAACAACACGTCAAAAAGGCTCCAAGCTCCTTGAGGGCAGGGACTGTGTCTTTTTTATCTTTGCATACCAGTGCCTTTCACAATTATTGCAACATAAGAAGCAAGCCTTACCTAAATAGTTATGAGATGATGGAAAAGAAGGAGAGGGGGAGACAGGGAAGCAGAGGCAGGGAGAAGTTTATCATATGGGAGAACATGAACTGTCAAACGAATCCTAATCCTAACAAGCCATTTAAGTGGGAAGCCTTTATTTAACCTTCATTCACTTCTTCAGTTTATTTATTCATTCCAAAAATATGGAGGGATGGTGCTGAAGAGACAGAAACAGACAAATGGAACAGTTTCTCTAACCTCACCTTAGCTACAATACAACAGGCAACAAGACATTAAACTAATAATTATGGGAGGCAGTAGGGCAGATTTGGCTAAATATGGGTCCTTCTATTTTATTTTTTAATGTAGGTTCTTTAGAGTCAAGGAGCTGTGGGTGCTAATTCAAATCTGAGTCCAGAAGGAGAGGTTAATTGGTCCAAGATCCCACAATTAGTTAATTGCAAAGCCAGTGGGGGCAACAATATAGAAAACTTGAATCTCTTCCCCTCCCTCCCACCCAGCCCACTAACCCGGCCCCAGAAATAGTTTGGGTGTATAACAGTTTGGATTTGCACTTCCCCTAGCCTGGAAGTTTTGTTTCTTAGTTTGTTTTTATTGTAAGCATCATATTAACACTTATTTGTGGCTGCTTTTCCTCAGAGTTCAAGCTATGTGTGACTGAGGACTGTAGTGGTCTTGCTCGTCACTGAATCTCCAGCAAGAGTCTCTGGAATGATGCTGTCCAATATGGTAGCCACACCCACATGTGGTTACTGAACACTTGAAATGGGGCTGATCCAAACCTACATGTGCTGTAAGTATAAAAAAATACCGATTTTGAAGACAGGAAAAGAAGTCTCAATCATTTTTGTATTGATTTTATATATATATATAATATTTTGAATCTATTAGTTAAATAGAATATATAATTGAAATTAGTTTTACAGGTTTATTCTTCCTTCTTTAATGTGGCTACTAGAAAAAAATTAAATTACATATGTGGTTCACATTTGTGGCTTACGTTATATTTCTATTGGACAAAGAAGATGCACCATAAATTTCTGTTGGATGAATGAATGAATGAATGATCAAGAAGCCCTTTAGGGTTTTAAAAAGACTAAAACTAGCCTGTTCCTTGTAGAATGATGCCTAACATCTGGATGACATACATAGGTCTCTTTACTAATGGGGCAGTCCAGAAGGGTAATTTGGGTATTATACCCTATGTTCTTTGGCAGCTAAACCACCAGTAATAGAGTTTATAAGGCATAAGGGCTTGAAATACCCTATATTTTTCCCAGTTAAAAAAAAAAGTACCAGTCATGTGTGGAAAAGCAAAGAAGATTACAATCTTATTACAAGATTAAAACTTCGTAACAGAGTACATCCAAGCAGGCCAAACCGAAAAGGCTATGCAGAACATGCATTACATTAAACCATGAGTTATTTTATGTGGGCCTGAAACTGTGGGAAGGAAATGAGAAGGAAAATTACGGAGGCAATAGAAGAAAATGGAATTTTATAGCATTTGGAGATAATCTTTGAAGAAAAATGCTCAAAGTAATGCTTTTGATGATGAAAAGAAAAAAAATGCTCAAGAAGCCAATAATTTTCTAAGCTATCCAAAAGCACCCAAAAATATATGAGAAGAAAAAAAAAATAAGGATACAAGGAAAAAGAAAACACCTGGAAACTCATATTCCATAATGACAACATTGATGCTCTCTAGATGATGGGATTGTAGAAGATGTTTTGGGTTTTCACTGTGTTTTTCTTCACTTTCCAAAATTTCTATAACAAAGTGTGACTCTGTAATCAGAAAAAAAATACAATCAACCATTTCTTAATTAAAAGAATAAAGAAAAAGTTGAAGCTTAGCATAGTGACGGAGTGACAAGTCAGCAAGAGAATAGAGAATCTGCGGCAAGCCTGGAACCAAAAACCATCAGGTGGCTGGGCAGAGTCTGACACACAGAAAACCAAGAAGATCAAATAGTTGCAAGAATGATGGAGTGGGTACCAGCAGGGAGTGGGCCAATGAAAGACCACATGCAAGAAATTGGGACTCAACCTTCGAAGCTTGAGGTGACAGAGCTAAAGGAACAAGACAAATGAACCAACTTTCAAAGCTAAAATGATGATGGATAGACCTGGGAGCAGCCGAAGCCTAAAAAGGGAGGAAAGGTCCCGGGAAAAGTCCTGAACTTTATCAGGTTCTTTTCCTGAGGTTGAAAGAGAAGGTATCAAGGGATCAGATTGTGTAGGATTTGTTATTATATAATTTAGTTAGGAATTCAATTGGAAAATGTTAAGCTGTTCACACACCAAAACCTGCTAAATGCAAGAAAATGTATCAAAACTTTGGTCTCTTTCTCATGAGACTGCCTGTACATTAGCTTGGGAAATCATTCCTTCCACACATATTTATTGTGAACTTACTCTCTTCTAGGGGCTAGGAGGGATAGGTCTAAAACAGGAAACCAAAAGTTTGGCAACTGCCCCTGGTTGCTCAGATTTCCTGCATCTATGAGTTGAATGGATGAAGCGTTATGTCATCTGATAGGAATCAGATTCTCAAAGCATAGTGTGCTGTCTTGATATGACTGTCTAAAGGCTTTTAAAAATTCCTAGCATTTTGACTATATTAGATATTTGATAAAAGTTTGATCCAAAAAGGTTTGGGATCACTGGGAAGCTGTGAATAATGGTATGTTCTCTATAACGTCTGCTTTATCATCTGATGCTCTTTCTTTTCAACTACAAAGAAGAAAAATCAGAGTTTTAAAAGATCAGTAGAGTACCCAGTTTTCAGTCCTGTTCATGTAAACTAAATTAGCCAGACAAAAGGTAAAAAGTATATTAAAGCAGGTATATTCAGACCTAAAAACCATCCACTTTCTAAATAGTACTGTCAAATTGAATTATGTACCTTGGCATATATATCTTTAAGCCATAGTTTTATAATGTAGCTTTTTAATAAGTATCCTTCAAACACACACTCAATCTCCTTCCTGTAAATTGTTCTGTGACAACCTTGGCAAATCTTCATTCAGTTTACACGATAGAAACCATATTAGATAAAACTTTAACAGTATCACAGAGATCTCTATCTTATAATCATCCACAGATTTAATCACAAAGCTTCCTAAGTATGGAAATTCAGAAAAACCTAGAACACTTCGGTGGATACATTTCAAGAAAGAATGAGAGTCCACTACTGGATAGCATGACTATCAAACCTTTTGGGGATGATCTCAAGACATAACTTGAAGTACCAGAATAGCCACATCTTCCTCTTTTATTTTTTAATTTTTATTTATTTTTGGTTAAAAAAGTGTTTTGTCCATTAAGTGGTTAAAACTTAAGGTTACCCATCCAAGGAGTAGGAGATGAAGGTTCTCAGTTTGATGGACAACAGCTCAGAGAACCCTGATGTCCCAAAATATTAGGTTTCTCTTCTAATAATGTTGGAAATATTGCCTACTGTCATGATTAATCTGAGCCACAGCACAAGTTGATTGTAGGTGACACAGTCACAGAGCAGCGCTCGTGTTGGTTTCCACACACCGTCAAATCTGCTACAAATGCAGGGGTGAATGGGAAAGAACTGTGATACCAGGTTTCCCAGTGGCTAATAGATTGTGACATGAAAGAAGGAAACCTTTATTTTAATTCAAAAAACAAAAGCCAAATAGCAAAACTTATGTACGTGCTGAACTTTTTTTTCTTCCTCAAGTGGAAAACATTGACTTGCTAACAACTCTTGGCTGGCATCAAGGGAAAGTGGAGGTATTTGCAGATGTGGAGGAAGACATACAAAACATTTTTCAAATCAAAGGCTTGAATTATTGCACTGGGTTCATGAAGTTTCACAGGCATCTAGACACACCATTGTCTTCGCCCTGAAACAAGCTGCCCTTTCTATTCAAGAAAGAAAACAACCCAATGTTTCTTACAATCAGATCTGTATGTATCAGGGAGCTATCTATATTTTGAAATTCTTTGCATTGTCCGTGGAAGAGTGTGCTGTTTGGACCCAACAATGGCAACATTGATTTTAGGATTTTTGAATTTTGGTTGTACAGAGCAAACAGTGAAAGAAAACTGCCGGCTTTCAGAACTACAAGAGTGCTCTTACATAAACTCACATCTCTCCTGGCTGTTTTACATAGCCAAAGATCAATACTGCTCATTCAGCCAAAGTTATTAACCCCATATATCAGCTTCTCTCTTAAGAAAAAAAAAATTGAAAGGATCTTGCCGACAAAGTTATGTCATCTTCCGCTCGTTCAATCGTAGAGTGGATAATTCACTTTGTTGTGCACCCCCAACAATTGAGCCTTGTTTATGAAGTTACATTTATTAAGTGAAAGTATTTGGAAACTGATGGTACATTCAAGCTTGGTTGCCATGGGCAGTAATCACGGCAGAAAGTCATGACCTCCCCGTTATGCAGCGAGTAACTAATTGAAATGATACAAATTACTCCGATTCTCTGTCTGCCAATTTAGAGCCTGGTTCTGGTCAAGGGTCAAATGAGCTCCTATTCATGAAACTATGTTTGAAGTAGCTGCTACCATAGCAAGCGGGTTCCGTGTGGGCATCACTACTCCTTTGGACTTTACCACATACTGTGGCGAGACAGTAAAGCAGGGAGTTCCAAACCCTACCTTCCCCAGCACATCAAAAGCATACGGTTGTCATTTGGTTTGTGCTACTTGTCAACAGCACTGGACGTGGTTTGCTAAACTTTACTGGCTAGAAGTAAATGTTGTATGCAGAAGCCACTTAGGGAATCCGTCCTCCTTAGCCTGCATATTGCATCGGCTCTCTGATATGCCCAGGGCAGAGGAAACCAAATGCCATAAACTCAATATGGAATGATTCTCAACTTATTAATTCCCATCAAGTGTCATCCTTTTCAGCTCCTCTCTGTCCTGGCACATAGACACATTCCTGCCAAATAAATAAGACAAGTTAAAAGCCTTAAATGTATATAACATGCAAGTTCTTTCTTCAAAGCATTATCAGGATGATTATCTCTATTTGAGAAATGACACTAAATGTTAATCTAATTGAATCTGGGAAATGTGGCAATAAAAAGTTAATAATTTACAGAGAAATTGTTCTTCAGAAAATTCTAAGTGAATGCCCACTAAATGAATTTCAGGAGCTGTGCTCAAAGGCACATAAGGTATGTGACGAATGCAATGGCTTACTTTGAATATGTTTCTCACACTACCCAAACTATTTGTTTTATGCTGATACATATATGTGTATGGAGGTACATACAATTTGTCTGAAAAATACCTAGAAAAAATGAGAAAATATCTCCTCGAGTCAGCTGAAAATAATAAGCTACTTGAGTGTTTAAATTTTAGTCTAAAGATTGGATTCGGGGGTGTACCCAATGCTATTTCTAAAATCAGATTTACCTATAATTAATGTATATAGAAAAGTCTCATAAATTTTCATTGAATTTTTTCTTCTATTTTTAATAGCAGAGATTTCACATAGAATTTTTAAAATGATACGAAATTTACAAAGCAAGAAAGTGCAAGGCTAGGTTGGACATCCTCTGTAGCCAATTCTCCTTAGTACCCTAGCAGATACTACCTAACTTAGCATATTTCCCATCTCAAATTTCAGCAATTTCAGAAAAAGGCAAAACCTTGGTGAATCCATTTCGAACGACATTAATAGGCTGTCTCCAAATTTGCGTCAGAACAGCAAGCTAATAAAATTAGACTGCAAAAGAGCTACAACATTCTGCAAGCCCCTGTCACTGTACTTCACATGTCTGGTCAGCAGACACCAGTCTGGGTTGAAGGTGGGACCTGGGTGCTCAAATTCACACTTTTGGTCAAATCAAGAGCATCACCCACAAGCTTCTGTAGGAATAATGGGCTCAAGTTGAAGAGTTCTGTTTAAAGATTTAATGGTGTTAACAGCCAGAGCTGAATTCAAATCCCAACTCTGCCACTTACTATGAATGCTTGGCAAATAATTCAGCTTCTTTGGACATCATATTTCTCATGCTGTACAAAAAACATTTTAATACAATGTCTGGCATAGAGTAAGTGCATTTATCAATGACAGCTCTTATTATTACAAAAAGTAAAAATCCCTGCTGAAAAAAGACAGTACTAGAATAAAACCCAGAACCTAAGAAAAACCTTTCAGTTAAACATTCCAGTCAATTAGGTAGCTTACTATTATCATAGAGCTGTAGAAATGCACAAATATTTATTCCATTGCAAAGATTCTAAATCTCGAAATAAATTTCATAAATTTGTTCAGTAAATAAACAGGCCCTGGAAATAATACAACAGTGAGTAAGACCAACATGTTTCCTGCCCTCATCCAACTTACAACCCAGTAAACCAAGTGAATCAACAGGCATAGTAAATCTTGAAATGGAGGTGTACAGAGTGTTATGGGAGTTCAGAGCATGGGACCTAATCTGTCTAGTTATATACTGAATAGGGTCTTACAGTTTACTGTTGACTAGAAAAAGCAAGAAAGAATATGTGTCTTGTGTTTTTCTCCAAAAAGCCTTTTTCAATTCTAGGGCAACTCTTGCCAAGTGTTAAGGGAGGCAAATATATTGAACTTTCTTACACAGTGCCCCTCCCTACCCTCCAGTCCTATTTCAAATTGGGCTACAGACCATTCCCTGAGCCCTTCCACCTCTGTGCTTTTCCTCATGCCTCCCATTCCCTTTACCAACCTGTGGTGCCTTTCCTTACTCTTCCATCCTCAAAATCCCAATCCTTTTCAGCCTCCAGACTCATCTCCTAGGTCAACTTCTCTATGAAGCCTTTCCCAATTCTCCAAGCAAGTTGTTATCTTTCCTTCCTCTGGATTTCCCAGACTCATGATTTGGAAGCAACTGCCCACGTCACTTGCTCATTTGACTCCTGGGTATGGCCCTTGAATAAATTACTATGTTTTATATCTCCAGAGAGCATAAGCTTCCTGAGGGCAGGAATGAAGGCTCATGTCCAAACACCTAGCACAGTGCCTGGAACTTGGGGGCATTCAATAAATATTTGATAATGATAATGATTCTCTTGTTTCAAACTTTAGACTTTTCAAATGGTCAGCCCCAAGGAGCTAGGTATTAAATCACTAGAAATAGTTACTACTGAGTGATTCTCCTGATTCTGAAAGAAATTAACAGAGCCACTCCACTCCTTCTAATAAAAGCATACATCAATCAAGTCAGCCTGTCCACAAATACTTATCGATCCTCTATTATTTACCAGGAATTGTGGCAGGGCCTGGGGATGCAGAAACTCATAGAGTTTACAGTATTATATGTAAGACAGACATTTAAAAAAGGATTAAAACTACCAGAGCCCAAATTCTTAAATGGACAAAAGACTCGAACAGATATTTTACAAGAGAAAGTGTATAAATGGCCAGTAAGCTCCAAATCATTAGTCATCAGAAAAACGTAAAGTAAAATCACAATGAGATATCACCAAATATCCATTATAATGGCTAAAATTAAAATGACTGACAATACTTTGTGTTGATGAGGATACAGAAAACTGGAATTCTAGTGTACTACTGGTGGGAATGTAAAATGGGGCAACCACTTTGGGAAACTTTGGCAGTTTTTTATAAAGTTAAACATACTTTATGACACAGCAATTCCACTCCTTTGTATTTACCCAAAAGAAACGAAAACGTATGTCTACCAAAGGCTGTACTCGAATGGTTATAGCAGTTTTATTTATAATAGTTAAAAACTGGAAACAATCCAAATTTGTACCAGCAGGTAAATTGATAAATAAATTGTGATATATCCATACAATAGAATACCACTTAGCAATAAAATGGAATGGACCACTAAAATGCAACAACATAGATAAATCTGAAAAACATTATGCTGAATAAAAGAAGCCAGGCACAAAAGAATACATATTGTATGATTCTATTTATGTCAAATTCTAGAAAGAGCAAACTAACCAATAGTCACAGAAAACATGTCAGTGTTGCCTGTGGCCAGGAATGAAGGGAGGATAGACAGCAAAGGGGCATGAGGAAACTTTTGAGGATCATGGAAATGTTCTGTATCCTGGTGGTGGTAGTTACACATTGTATACATTTGTCAAAATTCATCCAATAGTATACTTTAAATGGGTGCAGTATGTTATATGTAAATTATATCATAGTAAGATTGATTTTAAAAAAAACTGCCATGAGTATTGCCAAGAAAAATACAGGATGCATTAATTGATAAACTAGATCTTAAGATGAGTAAAAATGTCTGAATTAACTGTATAATTAATTTGGTTTTAACACACTACTATATATAAAGTAGATAACTAATAAGGACCTACTGTATAGCACAGGGAACTCTACTCAATACTCTGTAATGACCTATATGGGAAAAGAATCTAAAAATGAGTGGATATATGTATATGTATAACTTATTCACTTTGCTGTACAGCAGAAACTAACACAACATTGTAAATCACCTATAGTCCAATAAAAGTTAAAGTAAAATAAAATAAAATAATTTAAAAAATTTTTTTAATTTTGTTTTAACCTGATATTGTCTCTTTAAGAAAGTATTCCTAGTATGTGCTTCTCCATAACTAAATTATCACCTTTTTGAGGGCATAGGAGGAAAGGAAATTCATGTTTATTAAATACCTTCTATAAACCTGGCATTGTGCTAAGAGATTTACGTAGGATATCTCACTTAATACTAACATTAATCCTGAAAGATAGGTATTATTTTCACCTCTTTATAGTTAATGCAATTAGGTCTCAGAAATTAAGTTACTTGTTCAATGTCACACAGTTTGCAAAGGGTGGTGTCAGAGTTTGAACACAAATCTGTCTACCTTCAAAGCCCAAACTCTCTTTTCCCTGGAGCTCCCTGAGTGATCATGGTTGACATTTCTCTGTGACTGTTTATTCTTCTTTTCCTTTCTGGAACATCCCTCTGCCTCTTCTCTTCTACCTGATTTCTTCCCCATCCTTCATGATACAGATTAGGGCCCCTTTTCTGACATAGAAATCTTACTTTCTTCTGAACTCCCAGACCAACAACTATCTTTGTGACCCCTCTTGGCATTTAATCTTAAAATGGCTTACTTCAGCATCTAATTATTTTATGCATAGGTCTTGTCTCCCCAACCAGCTTGCAATTTCCTTGCAGGAAGGGATATATATTAGGTATAGTAACACACAGACACTGAAATCATAACGACTTTAATTAATGTCTCACTCATGCAAAGTCCAACAAGTCACAATGGAGGAAGGAGTTCTCTGAAAAGTTGGCCAGCATAGTTCTATAATTGCGATGCTCTTAATTATACATATCATGTACCAGCACTGGGCTACGTGCTTCACAGATGTTAGCTCATTTTTTTCCTTTTTCTTTTAAAATTATTTTTTAAACAGCTTTATTAAGGTATAATTTACATACCAAAAAAATTCACCCATTTTAAGTATATAACTCAATAATTTTTTGTAAACATACAGTTGTGCAACCACCACCATGATCCTGTTTTAGAGTATTTCCATTACCCAGAGAGATATTTCATGTTCATTTGTAGTTTATCCCTGTTCTCAGCCCCTGCCCTAGGCAGCCATGAATCTACTTCCTGTCTCTATAGATTTGTCTTTTCTGGACATTTAGTGTAAGTGGAATGATACAATATGTGGTCTTGCATGCCTAGGTTCTTTCACTTATAATATTTTGGGGATTTATCCATGTTGTAGCATGGATCAGTAGTTCATTCCTTTTTATTGCTGAATAATATTCCATTGCACAGATATATCATCATTTGTTTATCCAATCACCAGTTGATGAACACTTGTATTCATCAAACTGGACCATTTCCAATTTTTTACTTTTATGAATATTGTTATCTCACAATATCTGAGATAGATACTTTGATCTTCATTTTACAAATGAGAAAAATCAAGGCTCAGAAAAGTAATTATCTTACTCAAGGTCAAATAGCTGGTAAGTCATGGAGTATAGTCTTTCTAGCTCCAAAGCCCTTGCTCTGACAGTGGTTTTCAGATTTGGGAACTTTGTTAACCTGAAAATTTAAAAAACAAAGATTTTTAATGTGAGAATAAACCTAAGTTTGTCATCTTTTGTATTTTGTAAAGGGCATTTAAAAAAACCAACTACCGGAACTTCCCCAGTGGTCCAGTGGTAAAGAATCTGCCTTCTTCAATGCAGACTTGATCCCTGGTCGGGGAACTAAGATCCCACATGCCATGGGGCAACTAAGCCTGCGTGCCACAACTACTGAGCCCGCGCGCCTCAATGAGAGAGCCTGTGTGCCACCAACTACAGAGCCCACACACTCTGGAGCCTGTGCGCCACAACTAGAGAGAAGCCCGCGCCGCAACAAAAGATCCTGTATGCGGCAGCTACGAGCAAGAGCAGCCAAAAATAAATAAATAAACAAATATTTATAAAAAATAAAAAACCAACTACCTTCTACCACCAGCATCACTTCATAAAAGAAAGGACATCTTTAACACCTAAAGTAGAAGAATAAATTAGGCTTTATAGAAAAGCTACATTGTCCTTATTTTTCTCATATCTCTGTAAAAAGTTAGTGAAGACAAGCCCTCATTTAAGAATCACTGTGTCTAGTGCTTCCCTGGTGGGGCAGTGGTTAAGAATCCGCCTGCCAATGCAGGGGACACGGGTTCGAGCCCTGGTCCAGGAAGATTCCACATGCCACGGAGCAACTAAGCCCGTGTGCCACAACTACTGAGCCTGTGCGCTAGAGCCCGCGAGCCACAACTACTGAGCCCACGTGCCATAACTACTGAAGCCCGCGTGCCTAGAGCCCATGCTCTGTGACAAGGGAAGCCACCTCAATGAGAAGCCCGCGCACCGCAAGGAAGAGTGGCCCCCGCTCACCGCAACTAGAGAAAGCCTGCACGCAGCAACGAAGACCCAACGCAGTCAAAAATAAATTAATTAATTTTTTTAAATAAAGGAATCATTGTGTCTAGCACTTAGCTACTTAATTAGTAGGGCTACAAACTGTGCTAAGCTGAATTAGATGAGATACTTTGAGATGCTTTTATAAATGATGTTAGAAAAAAGTCAAGGTCTTATTAACTTTCTTTCAATTGTCTACAATAGATCCCTCCCAAAGGGCGTGTTCTCTGTATAACAGTGTAGCACATGCAGTGAGGTGGCCTCTCTTTTCCAGGAATAGAGGGTTTAATCCCATCATACACCTAGCAACAGTCCCAGTGTCCTGGAGGAACTGTATTCCAAAACTCCAAAAACCAATCCTTCTGTAACCACACAACAGCCTGGTTAGCTTATATTCTCTTTCCCTAAGAACTGAAAAGTATATAAAATCCTCGGATGGTAATTCCATGGCAACAAATTTAAAAGATTTCATTGAAACCCAGCCTTCATGGAGGCTGAAAGAAACGTTGAAGTCTTACTGACATTTGTTTCGTGGTTTCCATCCAGGTCCCAGTGGAACAAATGCCATAATTAGCCCTCAGAAGAGAGGCCAGAGATTGACGACGAGGTCCCTCCAGTCATGCCTCCAGGCCTTGCTAGACTGGGACGCTCACACTGTTGCTCTCTGCTTTGTAGCTGTTTGTGCAAGAACAAAAGGACTTCAGTCTGCCTTGCTATTAATCCAACTTCACAAGCATGAAATTTACAGACACAGGAATTCATCATTGAAACCTTTTCCCCTTGTCATGTTCAGCTGCTGAAAAGTGGGCACACTCTTGGATATGAATGTTAATAAAAAGAAAAGGGGGGAAAAAAAGAATGGACAAGCTTTCTGAATCAGCTCTGGCTCCCTCCACTTCCACCCCCAGCTACAGGTTGACATCTTGGGAGTTTGACCTTTTGGGGAGAATGTAAGTCTCTCCACAGCATCTAGTTTGGGAAGATTTTGCTAAATTTTATTATCACCCTGAAAGTCAACTACTTTCTCTTAATAAATAAAACACACCTATAATGTAAGGCCAATAATTCAATCTGTAAAGTGAATGAAAAAAAGAATAGCACTCAAGTCGTAAAGTGAACATTATTTGAGTAGAACCAAACCAGTGGTATCAACTGGTTTTGCTCATTTAACCTGTCTCCTCCTCATCATATACCCATCATTTAGCTGCAGGGTGGATGTGTTCACACTGAACTATTAATCTGTTTCAAAATGCCATAACATTTCCATGAAGAACTTCCTAATTTTTTTTTCAGAAATTAAATGTCTGTTTAAAGTTCATTCCCTCCTGCTGTAACTAATTGAAATGAGATTTGGTTTATCTTTATGACATGGAAATAGGATTGAGTTTCATAATAATAACAATAATGATAACTTGATAGATTTTAGGAGTAGTAGTTAATAATTATGGTAATATAGGGGAGATCAGACTTGTCTATTGCCACCTAAACAGACCCCCGTTATTTATAGAGAAGTGTGAGTGACTGTCACATGATCTAACTACCAGTTCCTGATTTTGTATTTGTTTTCAGCTTGGACTGAATTTTAGAGCGGCACCATAAATGCATTGGAGCCTCAAAACAGTATTCCTTCAACAACCAAAGAAAGCATTAGCACACTGGCTGGGAAATACATTGAAATGTATTGCAGTTGTGATGGAAAGAATCTGGTCTTGGGAAAATACAAAGAGGAGGCTTTTTCTTAGGGTCTTTTCCCCATTAATATACAGAAGAGTAAGTCAAACAAAACTGTAGCACTATAGAAATTACAATAAAATTTCCCAAATATCATTTCATTTGATCCTCAGTCAGCGCTTTGAGAGTGACTAGTATTACGATCTCCATTTTACAGGTAAGGTCACTGAGATCCAGAGAGGTAAAAGGCTAGTGCAAGGTTTCAGACCTAGTTAGCAGAAGACTTAACCCTGAAAGCCAGATCTTTCTATCTCCAATTTCAAACTCTTTTATCACCTACCAAGAAAATCAGAGAACATGCAGATTGGGCTCAGAAGTCAATGGAGAACTTAGTTTTTACTTAAACACCAACCTAGTCAGCCTCCTGCCACCAACATGAGGCTTACCTTACCTAGAAGGTACACCAAAGATTCCAACTTTCAGCTGGCTTAGGGTTTTGCACTGCTGTATTTCATTATTACTATTGTCATCATTTATTGAGCACCTACTCAATGCCAGATGCTGTGTATCATTCTTCATCTCCATTTTGCAGATAATTTACATGGCTATAGGTCCTGACCTCTACTTACCTCTCCAGACAACTTCCACCTCATCCTCTTTGCTCCAGCCATACTGAACTTCTGTCAAGTTATCAAAGACCCCAAACTCTCATCACACAGGCTGTTTCCTCTACCCAGAACACCCTTTCCCATCCTAGCCCACCCTACTTTCCCAGTTATTCTTCAGGCCTCAGCTTAAGTGACATTTCTCAGAGGTCTTCCCTGACTCCTGCACTTGGTTATACATCCCTTATGATCTCCTCTCATGGCACTCTAAGCTTTTATTTTCAAAGCATCCATTTTACTTTCGGAAAATTTCTTGTTTAAAGTCTGTCTTCCTGCTAGGTTAGATGAGAGCAGCGATTGTGTCAATTTTTTATTGATATTTTCCAAAATATCAGTGGGAACCATCACCATTAATACAATTATGTGTTGTGTGAATGAGTGAATGAATAGGAAACTGGGGCTCAGAGAGATTAAGCAATTTAAGTGGCTTAAGAGTAAGGATTCCTTCATTCAAATGTAACTGGGTAGAGCTGAGGATAAAAACATCTTTTAATAAGCATACCATAATCACCCTATTTAAGATTGCACACCATGCCCTCAGATCTGCCAACCCCCTTTACTCAGCTTTTTTTTTCCTATAAAATATATCACATTCTAACATACTACTGATTTTAAATACTACTTCTAGCACACATTTGATTTTAGTTATAATTTCTTTATTATCATTATTGTTTATTATTTCCCCTTACTAGAATGTGCACTTCATGAGGACAGGGATTTTTGTTGTTATTGCTCCTTCACTGTGAGCCGTGCTTGCCAAAAAGTAGGTGTTAAATTAATAATTGTTGAACTGAATCGAAGGAATTCTTAGTGTCGAGATTTTCCTTAACACTTATTAAACAAAATATATTTGTTTTAG
This sequence comes from Delphinus delphis, assembly GCF_949987515.2. NCBI lineage: Eukaryota > Metazoa > Chordata > Mammalia > Artiodactyla > Delphinidae > Delphinus > Delphinus delphis. Next base: position 53,570,186 of record NC_082683.1, read on the forward strand.
GTACTAAAGATGACAAGTTCATTAGTTACATGAGATGGATGTGTGATCTGAATATCCCCCAGGCTTCCCCACTGACCAGCTGTTAAGACCTCATCCCACCCTCAGCTTGGTTTCCTAATCTGTAATATAAGGGTCAGCAGGAAGGAGTCAAGAATCTGTCCTGATCCTAAAGGTGATCAGCCCTTTGATCATTTTCTAGCGAGGAGAAAAAATAGAAGAGGTTTATTCACCTCAGAAACTCTGCAAAAAGGCCTGGAAACCTGGGAATTCAACTGGCTCTATTTGCCAAAATGTGCAGAGGTGATATTTATTAAGTACTTGACACTCCAGAGAGAACGCTCCTGTACAAATATGTCATGCCGCTTTGAACACAAGCAAAGCGGGAAACAGATTCTATCTCCTTGCTGCATCCCAAGCCAAGGTGACTGTTGAGGTTTCAATTCAATGTATTTATATCTCATCACCAACACTCATCACCAAGGGAGCCGGTTCAGAGCTGAGCTGTAAAGATTGTGTAGGGAGTAGTGATCAGATGTACACCATGCCTGACTTATGCCAATGAGTTTCAACACTCATGCATTCCAGATGAGCATCAAACTCTGTGATAAATAGTAGGAACAGGAATTCAGATTGCAATGAATGCAAAAATAAATAAGTAAGTAAAGCAATGCTGAAATTATTGAGTGAGAATCTGATGTGGAAAACTGTCCTCTCTTCTCCATCCTCAATGCAAAGGCCACAATTCATTCTCATCATCTCTTGTCTGAATTAACTATAGCAGCCTTTTACTGCTCCCCATACCTCCAATCTACCCTCTATAATGCAGACATAAGAACCTTTCTAAAATGCCTCCCTGAACTTGTGGCACTCTTCAATGTCTCCCCAGTTCTTCCAGGAAAACTTCATAGCATAACCCACAAATCCCTCTGTGACCTCACCCCTGCTCATCTCTCCACACCCATCACCTCCCACTGCTCCGTACACACTCTATGCTCTAGCTACACTGAACTGCCTATAGTTGTCCTAAGTACCCAGTTTTTTCATGTTTCTATACCTTTGTGTATGCTGTTCCATTTGCCTAAAACACTTTTTCCCATACTTTCATCTATTCAACTCATTTATCATTTAAGATATGTCTCTGCCAGATAGTTTTTCTTGATTTTTTTTTTTTTTTTTTTTTGGCGGTACGCGGGCCTCTCACTGTTGTTGCCTCTCCCGTTGCAGAGCACAGGTTCCAGACGCGCAGGCTCAGCGGCCATGGCTCACGGGCCTAGCCGCTCCGCGGCATGTGGGATCTTCCCGGACCGGGGCACGAACCCGTATCCCCTGCATCGGCAGGCGGACTCTCAACCACTGCGCCACCAGGGAAGCCCAGTTTTTCTTGATTTAATTCTATCCTAGTCTGAATTAGATTTATTAGATAAATATTTATTTGATTCAACTGCAGACCTACTAGAGATAAAATTCAACTGCAGACCTACTAGAGATAAAATAGTGTGGTCGTTTAAAAAAAAAATGGCTACAGATTTTTTTTCCATTCCCCCCATCAAAAGGGAGGGTCAATGTCCATGGTATCTGTAAAGTTTTGTGGCACAGAAGTGATGCTATGTGACTTCCATGACTAGGTCATTAAAAAATATATAGCTTCCACCTGATCTCTTGAAATACTCACTTTCTGACAATCCCTTTTGGGATACTTCGTTTCAGAATCAGCCCTCAAGCTGTGACGACAAGTCACATGGAGAGGCCACATGTGTCTCTGGTCTTCAATCCCAGCTGAGCCCATCTTTTGAGTTCTTTCTGACCAGGGGCCAGAGAGTTAGGTAAAGGTGCCCACAGCTTGTTCCAACCCCCAGCAATTCAGGTCTTCCCAGTGGAGACTCCCCCCTAACCCCCAACATCAAAAAGTGATCTTGTGTCTTCTGCTACAAGACACTTCTGCTACAGTAGACAGAATTCTCAGATGGCCCCCAAGATTCCCCCCAACACACCCCTTGTGTTTACATCCTACATAATCCCCTTCCTTCAGTGTGTGTTGAGGGGAAAAGGGAAAGGACTGTGGATAGAATATCATTCTATATGTGATATCTATAACACAGTATCATTCCCTCAATTGTGTTATATGGCAAAGTGAAGGGATTTTGCAAATGTAATTAAGGTCCCAAATTAGATGATTTTGTTTAAAAAAAGGGAGGTTATCCAGGGTGGGCCTGACTTAATAAAGTAAAAGCTATTAAAAGAGAGATTGTGCCATTTCTGCCAGCCTTGAAGAAGAAAGCTGCCATATTGTGAGAGGGCCATGTGGAAAGGGACTGCCTTCAGGAGATGAGAGCAGCTCCCAGCTGACAGCCAACAAGAAAGTGTGAACACCAGTCCTACAACCATAAGGGACTGAATTTTGCCAGCGACATGTGAGCTTGAGAAAGGCCCTCATCTCCAGAAAGAGACACAAGCCAGCCAACATCTTGATTGCTTGATTACAATCTTGCAAGTCTCTGAGCAGAGGACCCAGCTAAGCTGTACCTTAAGCCTCCTGACCCACTGAGAGAATAGATGTATGTTATGTTAAGCTGCTAAATTTCTGGTAATTTGTCACACGGCAGTAGAAAACTAATACACCTACTGTGTACCTTGTCTGAATTCCCGACCCACAAAATCTGTACACATAATGAATGACTGTTATTTTATGCCACTAAGTTTGGGGTTGTTTGTTTATGCAGCAATAGATAACTGAAACAAGCAGCCACTAAAAAAGACAAAAATCCTGTCTTCATTGTATTCTTGCCCCTTTCTGGGAGGGAAGACAGACAATAAAATAAATAAGTAAAATATGGAGTGTGTTGGTTGGGCCAAGTGCTACAAGATGAATAAAACAGAAAATGGGATGATGACTTCTGGGGGTAGTTTCAGTTTTAGACTGCAATGTTCAATCTAGTTGTTCAAAATATTTAACAACTACAGATGTTTGAGGAACACTGACCAGCCAGAACAGGGGCTGAACACAGTGCTAGAACAGGATCCTGGAGGTTCCTTGCTAGGTTAGGCATTAATTGTTTCGTTTTGGGATCTTGTATATATCTGTAGGTTCTTCAGTCTGATAGGAATAGGTATGCAGTACCCCCACCTCATTCATTAATTCATTTAACCCTCTGCTCAGCAAATATTCACTGAGTACTTATTACATTAAGCCAAATGCGAGATGAGGAGCTCCATGAGCACTGCCCACTGAGCTCCTGGGCCTTGTTGTCCCGTTGAGGAAGTGAGATACATACATGAGGAGTACTAAGCCACAGCAGTGCTAAGTTCATGAGTACTGTTATATTTCCCTGTCTCACCTACTAGACCTTGGCTATAGGATTAGAAAAGAGAGAGAAGCTGGGATGATCAGGAAATCTTCTGGAAGTGGTGGGAATGGAGCTGAAACTTGAAGGTTGGATATTTCCATAGGACACCTTATTCATCTTTGATTGGTTCCTAGTGCCTCAAACAGAGAGTGTAAATGTATGAAACATGTGCAAACCACCAAAATCAGTCGGCTAACTGATGATGGCTCTATCCCACACTCAGCCAGAGAATCCTTCTCAACACATTTATAGCCAATGATCAATGATCAGAGGTGATACATAAAATAAAATCTATAAGCCATCTCTGGTAGCTTCACATCTTGGACATGGTAGGTTCTAATATTAGTTAATTAATCAATAGCCCACCTAGGGAGAAAGAGAAAACCATTTTTAGAAACAAAAACTACTCTACAGAGAAGAGATGGTCTAGGAAAAAAGTTGTGTGCTGTGTGAAAGCTCAGGTTTATTCCATCACGCGTAAGCTCTTTCATTCGAAGAAAGACAGTCTTGGTTTCGGGTTTTGAAGTCAGACTGAGCTAGGTTCAAATCCTTGACCTTTACCCACCAAATGCCAATAGTAGTCCCCACCCTCGTTGTGACAACAAGACATTGCTAAATGTTCCCTTGAGGAAAAACTGCCCTGGTTTTGAACCCCTGAATGAAATAAACAAGAGAAAACCCCTACCTTCATGTAGCTTGCATTCTAGTGGGAGGATGGACAATAAACAAATAAATATATTTATAACGTAAATTCAGATACGGAGAGGTGGGGGAGGGGTGGCTGATAGGTCCTTTCCCATTTGCTTCTCTGGATAAAAAAGAGCCAAGAACCATTCTGAAGACAGTAGCATAAGCATCAGACCCTGATGAAAAGATATTTCACTGATAAACAAAAATCACAGAAATGGACATTGAGTGATCTTGAATAATATCAGAAAGAAATAAGATTATATCATTTAAATAACCATATGGAAGGTCCAACATTCATCTCTTTTGGACATATTCCTGTGCATGGAAAAATAACCTCATCAACACAAGCACAGGACATCCACACACTAACGGGAAAAATTTCTCCTGCCTTCTCTCCAGCTCTGGGCTATTTTTTTTTTTTTTGAACACTTTGGAAAGAATTTAGAGAGTGTCCCCATTCAATGAAGCCTCAAATTATGAAATAAGGCAAGATCACATAATAATAAAGAGTTATTTGGAACATCACTGAAATCATTTTTATCATAATGTCATTTAAATGAGGTAAAACTTGGTTTTAAACAGCTAGATTTAAAAATCTTGTATGTACATAGCCTTTGTACAATTTATTAAACCGAAGCAAAACAATAAAACTAATAAAATTCAAGTTACATAGTGGCTGTGGTTTTGCAAAAACTAGCTTGCCATTCTAAACATGCCCCAGTTTGGCATGGCACACCAACGGCCCTGTGTGCTGTGTGATGATTCGGTTCTCCCACCTCTTCTCTCACTTAGAATTACTGTGAAACCTTTGTCCTTAGAGTAAGCAGTAATATAATTTGACCTTCCTATGGTGTCAACACATCATTTTCTTATTAGATCTGCTGCCTCTGTTCTTTCCTCATTAGCCCACTAAAATTACCCCATCTAAACACAAATGCAAGCTTAGAGAAAGGCACCACAGGGCAATACCAGGTTACAAAGGGGTCATTTGAGTGTCTGGAATATGCTTATATGATCTTTTTTCTCTTCTTTCCTAAGATTATCATAAAATCCTAAACTTATAGGCTTCTGTAGAGAACTCTAGAATCCCTGATGATACATCCATGGAACCCTAGACCCCAATTTGACAGGCGCTGGTATAATGGCTAGTGGCATCAGAATCAGAATGTCCAGGATTCAAAATTCTGGCTCCTAGAAATATGGTTACTAGAAATACTTTGACTATCAAAGGACCACGTGCCACCCAAGACTGGGTCCCACAGAAGTTTACATCTGTACAAAACAGGCCTGGATTAAAACTGTGAAGTCATATGTTTGTGCTTCCCTGGCCTTGCCTTTCCAATGCCTCTCTTCCCCTCTAGGTCCTCAGCACCACCTCCACTTGAGACACCAGGCTAGGTCCCGGTCAGCCATCAGCTCATCATTCTGCCTCATTGCCACACTCCTAAGTCCATCCCAAAATACCAGGGTAGGATGGTTATCCGTGGACTTTCAAAAATCATTTGTTAAGCTGTTTAATAGTTGAAAGAGCAAATACTCTAAGAAACTGTGACTTCACCACCTTTGACTCCTAATAAAGGGTAGAGTAGGAAAAAAATCATTTGCTGAGCAACTACTACATGCTATACACTTCGAATACTTAATTTCATTTAATCTTCTCAATGAAACCAGCAAACTAGGTATTGGCCAACCCTCAGATGCAAAAACCACTGCATCTCTAATGCCAAGCAAAGTCTCTGAGAAACACTAAGAGTTCAATAAATGTTTATTGAATGAATGAAGGTCACCTTGACTGAGGTTACAGAGCTAGTAACTGGAAGAGATAGAATTCAACCCTAAGACTGACTCCATGGCTTTTAATGCTCTTTCCTCTACACCAGGGGTCAGCAAACTTTTTCTGTAAAGGGCCAGGTAGTAAATTTTTAAGCTTTAAGGGTCACACAGTCTCTACTGCAACAGCTCAACTCTGCCATTGCAGCACAAAAACAACCATAGACAATACAGAAACTAATGAACATGACTGTTCCAATAAAATTTTATGGATGGATACTGAAATTTGAATTGTATATAATGTTCACATGTCATGAAATATCATTCTTCTTTTGATTTTTTTTTCCAACCATTTAAAAGTGTAAAGTCGTTGTTACCTTATGGGCTATACAAAAATGGATAGTGGACTGGATCTGGCTTGCAGGCCATAGTTTGCCAACCCCTGCTCTACACAAGGCTACCTCCCAAGCTCCCAACTCTCTTAGGTCCTCCCCCGAAACAAATGGAATGCATGGAATTCAGATGGTAAAATTTCAGATCTTGATCAGTTAAATGAGATCAAATCTTTCAACTGCCTGTGAAGCTGTGCAGGCAGTGGCCTATCTCCCCCAAAGCACATGGAAATCCATGACTTCTCAGGCCTGGTATACACAATGCCTTTCCTCTAACCATAGCTCTGCACGCTTTCAAAAAAGTTCTAGATTATTTCAGGATTAAGTCAGGTGCTAAATAATAAAGTTGGTCCATTCCAAGAGAGCAATTATCTAATCTGTTAATGAAAGAGCAGTCACATATCATAGCAAAATCTCATCTGGTATATTCATTACAGGCAAAATTAAGATAAGTGAAACTTGCTTTATCTCCTCATTAAGTCAGGAAAATGACTACATATATTTTCCAGATAAGAGGCTGTTTAGAAGATGCACCTCTCTGATATTTTACAAATGTAGCTTTCATTTTCTTTTTTTTTTCACTTTTTTCCAGCTTTATTGAAATATAACTGACATAACATTGTATAGGTTTAAAGTGTACAATGTGATCATTTGATACACATATATTGTGAAATATTTACCGCAATAGGATTAAGACATTCCTCAGCTCATCTCACATAATTACCTTTGTTGTTGTTGTTAGTGTGAGAATGTTAAAACTGTACTCTCATAGCAACTTCCTAATGTATTTATTGAAAGGAAATGAAATCACTGTCGCAAAGATATATCTGCACCTTCATTTTCTTTTTACCAAGGAAATTCAGAATAACTTGCCTTACTGTAAATCACAGTAACTCTAGTTTTTTTCTCTCTCCAAATGAGACATCGCCTGACATCTAACATGTGGTAAGATCTGAGAAAACTTTCCACAGATTGGTAAAATTCTTTCTACATGAATGTGTAATGTAATCTTCTTGTTAAACAAGAATAGATAATTTCTCCCCAAATGAATTCAATAAAGGGGCATAGAAAGAATAAATAATTCTAATACTGTTCTTTAATTCTGCTTGTAATTTTCCAAATTCCAGACTGATGGCAACATAGTGGGCCTATTCTACTACCACTATTTCAAAATGTTCAGCCTGGGGGAAATCCACAGGGACAGTAGTTACTGAAAAGCCCCAAAAATGCAGTAAACTTCCATCGTTTTATAGCAAGAGAAAGTCATTATTTGTCTATATTTGTCTATCTTACTTATGCCTGCATTCAACAAACATTTACTGAGCACCAAGCATGAGACCAGGCATTATTCTAAGTGCAATAGGGGAATCTTATAAAAACATAATCTTCATCCCCAAGGAACTCAGAGTTTAATTAGGGAGAAGATGCTGCTGAGGATGATAATGTTAATTATGTCAAGCACATAAGCACTGATTATGTGTGTGGCACTGTGCTAAACGATCTACTTACAAAATATCATTTAATGTGACCCCCACCCAAATAACTTATGAGATGGGTGTTATTATTATTCCCACTTTACGGATTAAAAAATCGAGGTTTAGATAGGTTAGTTAGGCCATGTTTTTTTTTTAATTTAATCTTTATTTTATATTGGAGTATAGTTGATTTACAATGTTATGTTAGTTTCAGGTGCACAGCAAAGTGATTCAGTTATATATATACACATATCCATTCTTTTTCAGATTCTTTTCCCATATAGGTTATTACGGAATATTGAGTAGAGTTTCCTGTGCTACACAGTAGGTCCTTGTTGATTATCTATGTTATATACAGTAGTGTGGATATGTTAATCCCAAACTCCTAATTTATCACTCCCCCTCCCTGCACCTTTCCCCTTTGGTAACAGTAAGTTTGTTTTCAAAGTCTTTGAGTTTGTTTCTGTTTTGTAAATAAGTTCATTTGTATCATTTTTTTAGATTCCACATACAAGTGATATCAAATGATATTTGTCTTTCTCTGTCTGACTTACTTCACTTAGTATGTGGACCTAGAGATTACCATACTAAGTGAAGTAAATCAGACACAGACCATGGTTATATAGCTAGTAAGTAGGTAGGTCTGAGATATGAATCCAGGAAGACGGCTAAACTGAAAGTTGTATATCAATAACCATAACCCAGTGTTGCAAGTGGCAAATGTTCTAAAAGAGCGGCAGATAAAATGTAATAAAATTTGAAGGGAGAGGTAATTTGACTAAGACAAATCAAGGGAGGCTTCATGGCTCTGGGATGGAGGAAATTTTGAAATGGGGAGAAGGGAGGAAGGAAATTCTAGGAAGAGAGGACAGCATGAGCAATGGCACAAAGATGGGAAACAGAGGACAATGTTTAGGAAAAAGCAGAGAAGTCCAGTTTGGTACCAACTATACATTAATGGGTGAAAGTTAAAAAGACAAGTGAGGTTTTACTCACAGAGACCATTAAAACTAGACAAGCAGACATTTATATGCTACTTTAAAGTGTACCAGACTCTATGAGGCAACTAATATCTTCATTTTATAAAAGAGAAAATTGAAGTTCAGAGCGGCAGAGTTACCAGCCCAGGATCATGCAGTCAGTAAGTTTTAGATCTCAATAATTTATTCAAAAGATATTCATTAGCCCAGTACGGTACCAGGTACTAAAGACAATTATGAACCGGACATAGTCATTGTCTTCACAGCACCGCCAGTCTAGGTAGGAAAGACAACCATTATAATGCTTTATAAAGACAACCATTATAATCACTGCAGTCAACTGTGGTGTGTGCTATGGTAGATTAAGTGTGAGGTGCTCTGTGAGCCTCATAGCCCACCTGGAGACAGGGGAGGCCTCAAGTGTCATTTAAGCCTAGACTTGAAAGATGCACAGGAGTTAGCTTGATACTTGGGGTGGGGTTGCGATGGGCATATGGTGGAGAGGAACATTCCAAGTAGAACATTTCAGATATGCATGAAGGCCCAGAGGAGAGAGAAAATGTGACATCTTCCAGATAGTGAGAAGTTTAAAGGAAAGAGTCCAGAAAGCAGAAGCTGGAGAAGATGGTAGACACCAGATTCTGAGGACAGAGGGGCAGCCACTGAAAGTTTTTAAGCAAGAGATGGGAGGGTAGGAGGGGTGATATGGTTAGATTTAGGTGTTAAAAGGACAGAAAGCTGTGAAAGAGACCTAGGAATAGATAGGATAGGACAGAGGCCAGTCTGAAGGCATTTGGAACTCAAACCAAACGTTATTTCATTCAAAGATCACTTTCTACTCTTTCTCTGGAGACTGCAGAGCATCTGTGAAGCTTTAGAGGAGGTGAGTGACATCAACAGATCTATGTACTGAAAAGATCAGACTGAAGCAGCATGGATGACTCACTCGTTCTTTTCTTCCTTTTTCTTTTTTTTTAAGTCAATAAACAAATACCGTATGCTAACACATATATATGGAATTTAAGGGAAAAAAATGTCATGAAGAACCTAGGGGTAAGACAGGAATAAAGACACAGACCTACTAGAGAATGGACTTGAGGATATGGGGAGGGGGAAGGGTAAGCTGTGACAAAGTGAGAGAGTGGCGTGGACATATATACACTACCAAATGTAAAATAGCTAGTGGGAAGCAGCCGCAGAGCACAGGGAGATAAGCTCGGTGCTTTGTGACCACCTAGAGGGGTGGGATAGGGAGTGTGGGAGGGAGGGAGATGCAAGAGGGAAGAGATATGGGAACATATGTATATGTATAACTGATTCACTTTGCTATAAAGCAGAAACTAACACACCATTGTAAAGCAATTATACTCCAATAAAGATGTAAAAATATATATATATTTGTCAAGCTCCTATTACATGCTAGGCACTATGCAGTAGTTTTAGGCCTGGAAATAGGAAGAAGGTGTGTCATTAGCAGGGATACAAACACTTTTTTAAAGTCTGTTGTCTAATATTCCTTTAAGACTCAATTTGAAAGCCTTCATTGCAAAAAGCTTTCCCTGTCTCTGCCCTTCTAATTCAATTTAAAACTTTCTTAGCATCGCCACTTAGTCTGTTCTATGAAATCACACAACCCTGCTGCCATTATTTCAGAATCATTCACTAATTGTTGCACACATGTCTTATCTCACGTGTTCCTCAGGACTTTCATCTGCATTGTTTTTAAGTTCTGGACACAAACAAATGTTTCGCTAAGAGGCCTGAGAGATTGAATGAATGAATGGACAGGATTGCAAGAGGACAATCTTTGAATGTTTGCTACTCTATTACATCTTATCACCGGTTCCATTCTCCTCATTATTCCTAAAGATAGTAGTTACATACACTACTGTATAACTTACAGTGGTGTAATTTTAAAAATTAAAAAAACAATCAACCCTGTACATACCATAATATCTCTCCCAATCATTACGAATTCTTGCTTCTTATAAGGTACATGGGGGAATTGGCTTGGATTATAAACACCATGGTGGTTGGTTTTGTACAAGAACAAGGAAATTCAAGAGAGAAATAGATTCATATCCACAATATTTACAAAACACCTACTGTGTGTAAGACATGCTTTGTATCTGCTATGAATACCTATTTTCTACATGGAAAAGAGAACATTCATTAACTCTTTGGGAAAAAAAAAAAAAAGCTCTTCGTAGGTGCCAGGAAACATGCTAGGAGTGGTATTTGCATTATTTCATTTTTAAGGCTTCATAGTAAAGCAGTAGGATACATGCAGGTATTTCTTCTACTGCTCAGATTTTTACCTGACTATTGGATATACCTTGATTGATTGAACGGGGGAATAGATTTTGCATCATGTGAACTTTAATTGGTCATTACACAGTTATAATAGGGAATTATCACCTCACCTTAAAAAGCTGGTATCCCAAGAGTAGGGCAACATTCAGCAGCTTTGTTTGAGCAGCTGGCATAAATTACTTGGCTTTATGTTCTCTTGTTAACTGTTTGTAGTTATGAGCTATGCTGCTGTTTATTTTACAGGTCTAGAAATCTATTGCTTTTGATTGATTTTATGTTTTGATCGTAATTTGATGACTTTTAGGTTTGTTTCTGTTCTGTTTTGATTCCTCAATTTATGATTTTTAGCTTGCAGTAACAAAACACACTAGTTTCCAAGGGTGGCCATAAAAAATTACCACAAATGTGGTGGCTCAAAACAATAGAAATTCATTTTCTCACAGGTCTGGAGACGGAAATGTCCAAAACCAAGGTGTTGGCAACACTGGTCCGCCCTGGAGCCTGTGATGGAAAATCCATTTCTTACCTCTCCCCTAGCTTCTGGTTGCTCTCAGGAATCCTGGGCGCTCCCTGGCTTGCAGATGCATCACCTCAATCTGTCTCTGTCTTCACAGGGCCTGCTCCTCTGTGTCTGGATGTCTTTTCCTCTTCTGTCTCTTATAGAAATATGTGTCATCAGATTTAGGGCTCACCCAGTTCATCCAGGATGATATCATCTTCAGATCCTTAACTCAATTACATCTGCAAAAATCCTTTTTCCAAATGAGGTCACATTCACAGGTTCTGGGTGGGCATATCCTTTGGGGTGTGTGGGGGAGTGGCATTATCCACTCATAACAATACTTATAGCTATTCTTTTTCAACACAAACTTTAAAGTTGCAAACCCCACAAGAAAAAATAAAATAATTGTTATTACAATTTAAATATTCTAGCTCCCAGCCTGTTTTTCCTCCACTGAAACAATCATTTTATAATGAAACTGTTGTTACAGGTGAATATATAATTCATATAAATGAATAAATAACCCAAGCTTTCAAAGGCTTAAAACTAGTTGTTAATATCTGAAAAGCCCTCAAAATAATACCTTACCTATAGCATATGTTATCTGAGTTAGATAAATAATAAACAGTGTGTTACAGAGAAGCAGAGTATATTACTGTCCCATTTTTCAGATGAAGTAATAAGGAGCTCAGTGAGGTTCATTACTAGCTCAAATGGTGACAGGCTATGATTCAAACTCACATTGTCTGACTCCAAAGCCCATGTGTCCTTGCATGGGCTGCACCAAGGTGTCCTTGGGGAAGCTGGGAGGAAGCAGGCTGAAGGTCACCATGACTCTGCTCACAATAACCCTCAGGGTTGATCCACCAGAGAAGGGATGTTCACCAGAGAAAGTTCTGGGGCCAAGTCAGAGGTCGGTTACCATGAAACTGGTCTGAAATTCGCTGATGTGTAAGAGACCTAAAAATCTGTGGGAAAAAGAGACACAAACTGGGGGCTGGTGGAACAAAAAAGGGATTCGATGCAAAATAGAAAACCTGGTGAGGCACTGGCTGTCATTGAGGAAGTGGAATTAGGTGAAAATAGAGAATGTGATGAGTCTTTGGGGTGGCGAGTGTCCCCAGCCATCCAGTAGCTGAGGCCCTCAAGGGCCAGGCCTGCCTGCAGAACATACTTGATAACACCTTCTTCATAAAGGCTGAGTGAAGATACACCCCAACCATGTTCAAGGTATAGGAGAGGTGCCTCACTTCCCCCACAGTACAGCACACAAGGAAGAAAGAACAGGAGAGAAGGAAATCAGATAGGTTATGTTTCATAAAGAAATGCAAAAGGTAGGCTCTGGAAACACACACAATCAGTGCTTGTTTAGAAACATGTGCTCTCTTCTACTTTTCTCAATTTTCCAAAATTTCTAGGCATAATATATTCTCATTTTATAGTAGAAAAGCAATAACTATTTTAAAGGCGCTCTATTTTAAAATGAACATTCTTTGCAGGCCACATACTTTGATGGGCGCTCAAATGGTATCAGCTGAGAACTAACAGAGGTCAAGAGGGAATGGGCAAAACATGTAAAGCCTTCAAGGTAAATAAAAATAGTAATAAAGAGTCCATGGCATTTTAGTAAGGTGACTATATCTGTTATGTTAAGAGCTTTCATTAGGAGAAGGAGGATATTAAGTGAAATGATGAAGGAGAGGAACAGCTAAATGAATATTTTGAATCAGTATTTATTGGAGAAGACAATGGGGAAATTCCTGTCCCAAGGACACATTTTATGGCAAAGCAGAGAAGGGCCTTGACAGAGCTTCTTCAGTCTCTGCGGGGAAAGGTATGGAGCAACTTGAGGGACTCTGTGCAGTAAATCACCAGGACCAGATGGTATTCATCCATGAGTTCTGAATGAGATAAAGTGGGAAATCATGAGTTCATCAGTAACAAGGATATATAATAGATGCTTAAAAACAGCCCATATCCCTGAAGAATGTGAAGTCATTAATATGGTATCACATATGTGTGATGTGTGGGGTGTGTGTATGTGTGTGTGTGTGTGTGAGTGTGTATGTGTGTGTTCCTTGCATGTTTTGGGGCCTTTGGGAAGAGGGGATGAGGGGGATTTTCTTTCAGAACCAGGAAAGATTCCCTGATGAAACAAAGAACAGAGGAGATTTAGGTAGTGGAAAGAGCATCAAAAGCTAAGAGACGAAATATTAGAGATGTTTAATAACATTTAAGCAGTTAAGCAGTTATTTTCCAGGTACTCTGAGAGATGCTGGGGACATAAAGATGAATAAATATGCCCTCTGGCTAATAGGAAGGCTTACAGCCTACTGACTTGGTTATTTTCATGGTCCTGCTATAGTCTTGGGATAGCAATTGATGCTATAACATAGCATCTTCCAACACTACTAGAGGATACAAGAAACATCTGGTAATTTTTTTCTCCCTTACAAAATCATAAAGTTTCAGATTGTTTGGCAAAATCTGGGGGCCTGATAAGCAAGGATAGACATTCACCTCTCATAGGAGCCAATTTCTAGATCCTAAAAGTTATCTAGTAGTAATAATAATGAATGGCTAAAATTTATTGAGTGCTTACTCTGTGCCAGGATCCTGCTCAGCTCTTTACCTATATCATCTCATTTAATTCTCATAACAGTTGATAAGTAGTAGCCCTAGAATTTTAATCTTTCTAGTCCAATTCCAAAGTTCATATTTATAGCTATTACTCTATACTGTCTCTCTCTATGTATGTTTTATTTATAAAAGGGAATCAAGAGTTTCACAAAGCAACTCTTGCCCTTTTTACATTTGATTCTCTTCTCTGTCATTAAAAGGATGATGGTGCCAAATCCCCAAATTGATTTCATGGCCTCCCATGGGTCATAGCCTATAGTTTTTTCAGAGAATAGGAGTAAATAAGTAAATAGTCACATTCTCTTTGACTTTGAGGAATTATAAAGCTAAGTGAAAGCTCATACAGTGATAAAGGTGACTCAGACCACTGTTCAATTGCCTTGAAACATTTCAAGATGTTTTTAACATGGGGGGAGGCATGTTTCTTCCACTGCCTCATGTTCTCCCCTAAGTACATGTTGAATCAAATCCTCTAGCTTCTTTTATTGGGTAGAGTGCCCAAAGTTAAATAATTATTACTAGGACTTCCCTGGTGGTCCAGTGGTTAAGACTTCGCCTTCCAATGCGGGGGCGGGGTGCGGATTTGATCCCTGGTCAGGGAGCTAAGATCCCACATGCCCCAGGGCCAAAAAACCAAAACATAAAACAGAAGCAATATTGTGACAAATTCAATAAAGACTTTAAAAATGGTCCACATCAAAAAAAATAATAAAATAAAAAGTTATTACTTACACTGATCTGAAATCTGACCACCTAAAACATCTCCCCACTGATTCTAGTTCCACCCCTTGGAGACACACAAGAATATCCAAGTAATTCTGCTACTCAACATCCTTCAAATATTTGGAAGGCATTCATGTTCCCTCCTGGATGTTTTCCTCTTCAGAATAAAGATTTTTAGATCTTTCAACTATGTGTGAAGAAAGACAGAAAGTCCAATCTAAATTGGCCTAAGCAAAAAGGGGCTTCATCTGCTCATACAGTAGAAAAGGCCAAGAATTGTTCTAGCTCCTGGCATGGCTTGATCTGGGGCCAAAGTCATGTGCTCAGGATAGACTTTCTATCTCTTCCAGCATTGCCCTCCTCCATGTTGGTTCCAGTTCACCTTGTAATATGGGTGAAGCAGCCCCAGACCTTGTATCTTCTCATGAATAAAGTCCAGCAGGAAAAAGTGAGTTTCTTTCCAGCAAAACTTCTCTTCCATGACATTGGCTCTGATTGGGCCACATGCTGAAACTTCCAGCAATTACTGTGGCCAGTGGCATTAAGTGCTTTGATCAGCAAGCTTAAGTCACATGCCTCCCTCTGGAAATGTATGGACGAGAGAGTAGAGGGGTGGTCTTCAACAGGGAGATTTCAGGGGTTGAGTATTTGTAAATAGAAGCTGGGTAATAAAAAGGCAATAGCTGTCCACTAGACACTGGTGTTCACATTTCATAGTCTCAAACCACTCCATCAAAGTGGCCTACCAGACAGCAAAATTCAGCCTTTCACTTAGCCTTGGAACTTGTCACATGTTGTGGGAAGAGGGACTGGGGCTAAGCCAGAATGCCTCAGTATGTCTACTCATACTCCAAGGGGATGCTCCAGCTGAGTAGTAACTCCTTTTTCCTCAGCTGTCACCTGCTCTTTCCTTGTATCTTTCAGGCAGAAATCGCCACTCCCTTCACAGAGCTCCTACTGGCACTTCTACTATATTGTAGTTATTCGTGTTCCAGGCTTATGTTCCTCTTGACTGTGAGTTCCTTGAAGATAGGAATTTTAAAAATATGTTTCTGTATTTCTCATACCCAGAAAAATACTTGATAAAGGAGACATATAATGTTTTTTTGAATGAATTATCCCGAGAGCGTGGAAGAAGACATCCCACACAACTCTGTGAGCATGAAATCAACCTGCATCTTTCTCAGTCTGAGCGGGTCTCAGTAGCCACACACATAAAATCACTGAAAAAATGCTTCAGATTCCCTGACACCCTGAGGCATGGATGGTAACAAAACAAAGCTGAGCGTTAGGCATAGACAATCCAGGGAGGCAGGAAATTATCAGGCAGACTAGGAATTGCAGTGATTACATATTTAGAAAGCTAAGTCCAAAAAAATATCACAAATGTTAGAGGTTGCAGTCAGTGAGAACTCAATCACTTATAGAATTGGTAGGAACTGAGCTAAGGACTGATTCTGTTCACTCTGCTTCTTTTTAAACTGCCAGGGTGGCCAGGAAAGGGAAGAAGCGTAGGGATGAGTCTGGAGAAAACTGACCATGACTACGGCCAAGGTAGGATGTGATTTCCTACCCTCCGTTGAGGTGGGAAGAAGTGACTTAACGATAGGTATTTACTAAGCAGCCTGTGCTAGTTATTAAGGCTACAGTGATGAATAAGACAAATACAATCCCCCATCACTAGACTTGCATGCCCTTGGCCAGAGCTGCAAAAATTACTCTACCCTCTCTCGCATACGTAAGACTGAGACCAGACTTACAAAATGCATTAAGCTCCTCAGATAAGAAGTTATCTAAGTGAAGATACACTTAACTGAGAAAATCATTGTGTTTATTAGTCTTTCAAAGCACCGATGTTATGCTAGCAGGATGCTGATGATATCAATGTTATGATTTATTTGCCTCAAATAGAAAGTCAAGCCAGAAAAGCAAACATGAAAACAGAAGCTACCCTTAAACCGAGACCCATGCCCATAGCAATGTTACTACATGTCCATGGGTCACCAGTCAACCACCTGTAGGAATGAAATCAGAGCCCTGCCCCTGGCCACACTTCCTCTGCCACCCATCCCAGGCAATGAGTGTTGTTGCAGGGAGATGAGATGCCAAAGATGAGCCTGACGCTTTCCTTTCTGCCTCTTAAAGATAATCATTATCCCTGGAATGACAATTTGTAAGCTCAACCTAATTACGGCCAAATTGATTAAGAGATGCATAATCTAAGGATTAGCATTCAGGTAAATGCTGTGTAACTCAGCCGCCAAGGACTCAGGAGGAAACAGCTGTTTTGTTCAGGACGTTGTTTGGAATAAAAGAATGATTTTTGCCTTAGGAAATTATTTAGTATCATCCCTTTCTTATCTGAACTCCTAAGCTAGGAACTTTCTGGGATCATATATTCCAAAGACAAGGTTTCCGAGTCTGTGAGGAAGGAAACAGCATTATACATGTTGGAGACAGTCTTAGGCTCCATCCCTTCCTAACAAGGAGGCTGCCTGGATGCTCTTAGCTTCAGAATCATACATAAAGTTCCCAGCACAGTACTTGGGAACTAAGATTTCAATCAATATTTGTTCCTTTCCTTCCTTCCCTTGTCTTCCAGGACTCTTTATAGCTGCATGGTTTTTAGTGTCTAACTATTTAAGGTTAGTAAATGAATAAAGTGTTTATTCTTTTTAGAAAAGGAAAGTTTCTTCTTTCGCTATGCTTCATGACATATAAGCATCTTTACCAAAAAGCCTAAGAATGATGATGAGGAAAACTAAAAGCAAGGTGAATATTTGTGTGGGCTCTCCTTGAAAGTTAAAAGGTCATTCTTTTATAGTAAGCTGATGAGGGGACAAGGAGGAAGATGAGGGAGACAAAAATGTATCTACTGTGTGATAGACACAGAATATTTCACACATTACCTCCTTTAATTAGCATCCTGATGTCACTTCAGTGACATCAAATCTCAGCTCTGCTCCTTCCTAGCTGTGTGAGGTTGGGCAAGTTACTTGACTTTTCTGTGCCTTAGTTTCAACATCTGTATAATGAGGAAAATAATAGCACTTACCTCATAGGGTTGTTAGAATTAAATGCGTCAATGATGTAAAACTCTTTGAATAGTGCCTGACACATAGTAAGTATTCAGTAAACATTAGTTGTTGTCAAAAATCATAGGGAGAATGAGTATCAATAATAATATATAAAAGCCCTTAACATCAAGGGTGGCACATAGTAGATGCTCAATAAATGCTACCTGTTATTATTTAGCAATAAAGTAAAATATGATTTTTAAAAGTACTCTCTTTCATCAAGTTTATTGCATATAGGAGCTGCCTCTGTGTCAAGCAGAAATATATGAATATCCATTCTGACTTTATTTTATAGATTATTGCGTCAGAAGATAACAAGTTTCTTGCCCTCTTTCTACTAAATCTCTTTCACAGCCCATAGTGCGTTGGGTAAATGCTCTAATATCGGCCATTAGGCAGAATTTCCAAGCATAGCAATTCCTCAGTTCCCTCTCTGCCCTTATCCCCATTTACTGTCATAAAACACCAAGTCAATGCCTAACTGCCTCAGGGTGCGGACAGCAGATGGGGGTGTCTTCTCTCTATTTCTCACAACCCTCATCTTCTCTGTCCCTTTCCTATCTTCCCAGTTCTTTACCTACCACTCCTTTCAGTGCACACTAAGACTCAGCAAAACAAACAGCTTGTAACGCTCCACCCTCACCTTGGCTTCTCTCTGCATTTGAACTGGTTTATCCTAGCCCATAGGAGACATTCAGTACATGTTTACTGGTTGAACAAAGGATTTTAAACTGCAGAAGAATCTACATACCAAGGAAGCAGTGTGCTATTCAGACTTGGCATCACTGCAAATATTCATCTTTAATCACTTTTGCTTGTAGCTTCAATTAGAGAAGAATACACATTTCTTAAACAATTTTCAATATGTGACAGAAGAAATATTTCCAGGTTACCATGTCAGCAGATACAAAAGCAGGACATCTCATGGCACTGATAATATGAAAGGAATAGAATTGCCTAGAGTACTTACAATAACATTGAACACGGAGGTTTGATTCAAAATGGACTTTTATACTATTCATATAGTAACTCATCCTCCAAAGTGTTCACACTCCCAGGTGCTGTGAGGAACACAAAATATAAGTTGTTAGATCTATTCTTTGCCCTCAAAGGGTTTATAATGCAGTTGTGGGGGGAAAAAAAGATACATGAGTGGGTTACAGAATATTTCAAGGCTAAACTGGTGGTACTGAGAAAGCACCTCTGTAATCTGAGAAATGAATTAGTTTGAGCTAGAATTAAAAAGTACACAATAAAAAATGGAGTTCTCAAAGTACAAAAATACTGTAAAATTCAGTTTAACCAGGTTAATAACTTTCCCCCAAAATTTATACTTTTATATATATTTCATGTAGGCTGTAGAATAATTGAGCTATGCTATACTATACCTATATTCTTATGAATACTATTAAAAAATACATATCCACATGAGCTACAAAGCTGCAATTCAACATTTCAACACTTATGGCTCTAAAAAAATTATAGAATTTTAGAGCTGATTCTAATTTCTGAACTCAACTGGAGCCAAACTCTTCCATTTCCCTTTCTAGAAAGTTAAGGAACACATAAAACATTAAAATTATAATTAATTCATTCGTTCTTTAGATTATTAACCCAGTCCGAGGATTATTCAGCTTTCTTTATTCCTAATGAAGAGCTGCCTGATAAAACACATGAATATAACAAAACAAAACAAAAAACAACAAAAAAAGAGCTGCCTGATTTCTAATCTGTACATATAAAGCACTTGGAAGCATTCTTGACACGTGGTAAGCATTGAATGAGTTTCATTGCTGCTGCTGCTACTACTGTTACTGCTATTACTACTACTATTATGGCTACTGCTACTATTTGTCCGTTGTTCTCTAGCGCTTATCTACCCCCAGGACAGGGGACATAAATAGAAGGCCATGAAACTTACCCTAGACCAGGGGTTCTTGAAGTTCGAAGACCCTTGAATATGTGAACTTGGATAGAAAAAGTTTATATATTTTCTCTGACCTCCAACTGGAAAATAGTATTTCCTTCCATCATAAATGTAGACAACAAACCTTTGTCATCAGTAGAAATCACAGATATTTTCATATTTTATAGTTGTTACAGAAATATCATGTATGTTCATCAATACTCTTCACCGCTAGAATTTGTTAATTAATGCATTAATAAAGAAGCATAAGGACTTCCCTGGTGGTGCAGTGGTTAAGAATCCGCCTGCCAATGCAGGGGACACAGGTTCGAGCCCTGGTCCGGGAAGATCCCACATGCCATGGAGTAACTAAGCCTGTGCACCACAACTACTGAGCCTGTGCTCTAGAGCCCATGAGCCACGACTACTGAGCCCGCGTGTCACAGCTACGGCAGCCTGTGTGCCTAGAGCCTGTGCTCTGCAACAAAGAGAAGCCACTGCAATGAGAAGCCCGTGCACCACAACGAAGACCCAACGCAGCCAAAAAATAATAAATAAATTTATAAAAGAAAAAAGTGAAGAAGCATATTTAACACTATATCACAAATTGTTTTTTTAAATATTTTGATAGTTGCATATATAATATATAATTGACTTTCTTTTTAATTACATGTATTTTTATTTATTAATTTAAAAACATTATGTCCAGAAAGATTTAGTAGGCTTCACCAGACTGCCAAAGGGGTCCATGGCACAAAAATGTCCAGGAACCCCTGCCCTAGCCATTCTCAGACAAAATCTTCATTGACACTATCCCCTCTGCCTGGAACTCCCTTCCCTCCTTTTACTATTGAGTCATACCTCAGCTCAAATTTGCTCTCTTTGTGAAACCTTCCCCTCTCTGCCCCTATTCAAAACAAATTGTTCATTGCACTTACTTCCTGAGTTTGTACCTCTCTTTTACTCGCTATTTGATCTTGAACAAGTTATTAAACTTTCTCAAACTCATATTTCTCAAATGTAAAATGGAAATAGTAGTAGGTATATATAATGCTAAAAATGACTGTGAAGATTAAGCAAGATTATGCACATGAAATTCTTCATGTAATGTCCAGAGGAGCAATTTTCAAACATTTTGGTTTCAGGACGCTTTCGTTCTCTTAAAGATTTCTGAGAACTACAAAGAGCTTTCGTTTATGTGGGTTGTGTATACGGATATTCAAAGTTAACACTGAGAATTTTTTAATGTTTCTTTATTAATTCATTTATAAATATAAATGATAAACCTTGTAACCTGCTACATAAATAACATATTAATAATAATACGTTTTTGTAGAAAAAAAACTATATTTTCTCCAAAACAGTAAGAAGAGTGACATTGTTTTCCTTTTATATAAATCTTTTTAACATCTGCCTTTTATGGCTGTTGCTGTATGTTGTTTTAATCTAAGTATACAAAGAAAATCTAGCCTCACACAGAAATGGATCTGGAAAAGAGAAGAGTATTTTGCTAGTCTTTTCAGGTAACTGTGGATATTTTTCTCTGATACTTTACCAATTTGACAAGTAGTAGTTAGGCTTGTGGAGATATGGAATCTGAAATGATACCAATAAACTTTTCATTCTCTGCTGCATTAAAATTCACTGGTCTATCTTGCACTTTGAGTGGATCTCTTATTCACATATGATTTTTTTTAAACAATGTATTTTTTTATTATGATTTTTTTTTTAACATTTTCATTTTCAACCAGTGGCTTTTGTACTAGTTTAGGCAATGCCTTAGTCTTTTTGTTCTTTATTTTTTGGCTGTGCTGGATCTTAGTTGCGGTCTATGGGTTTTTTTTTTTAACATCTTTATTGGAGTATAATTGCTCTGTAATGGTGTGTTAGTTTCTACTTTATAACAAAGTGAATCAGCTATACATATACGTATACCCCCCATATCTCCTCCTTCTTGCGTCTCCCTTCCACCTTCCCCATCCCACCCCTCTAGGTGGTCACAAAGCACGGAGCTGATCTCCCTGTGCTATGTGGCTGCTTCCCACTAGCTATCTATTTTACATTTGGTAGTGTATATATGTCCATGCCACTCTCTCACTTTGTCCCATCTTACCCTTCCCCCTCCCCGTGTCCTCAAGTCCATTCTCTACATCTGTGTCTTTATTCCTGTCCTGCCCCTAGGTTCTTCAGAACCTTTTTTTTTTAGATTCCATATATATGTGTTAGCATACGGTATTTGTTTTTCTCTTTCTGATTTTATAACATCATGCACTGGTCACTTGCAAAGTATTGGTTCACTGAGTTATGCAGATCTCCAAAACACTGACACATTTCATTACAAAAAATAAAAAAAATCACATCATTAATAGCCCCACAATCTCACTGGAAATGCCTTTAGGATTTAGGAAGCTGACAAGTTCATGTGCCAGACATAAATCTTCCAAAATTCTAATTTTCACATGAAAGTTCAAATTTTATCATTGGCAACAAATACTGTCAGTTGTTTTTCCTTGAAGTGACACGTTCGCTTCATTCACTTTGGAGAAAATGTCTGCCAAATGTTTGAATAAATGTAGTTTGCCTCTCAGTTGTTCTTTCAAGTAAAAATAGTGTTTCATGAAAAAAAGTGGCTACTCACTCACACAAGTGTTTTTCCTCGAGACAACCATCATGGCTTTGTGTGCATCAGAAGTGCTTAATATGTACTTCCCATTTTGTCACATAGAATGTTGAAAAGGTGTGTATTCAAGGGTCTAGATTTAATAAAATTAATCATTTTTACCCCTTCATCAAGGCATTGTTTTTCCATGGCAATGATAAATACAATGACACATTAGTGGCAGATTTTGGTGCCACTACTTTGATTCATGTTAAGACACCAATAGTTTTACCCACCATTGGGTAATGCTTTTGCATCATTGTTGCACATGCCAACAAGGTAGAAAAAAGCAAATAGTGTCTTAGCATTATTATGAAAATTGTTTTGACCTTCTAGACCTCCTGAAAAAGTCAGGGATCCCAAGGAACCATCAACGACCTTTTGAGAACCCCTTATTAACAGCACAGTATGTGCTTTACAAATGTTAACTATTGTTACAATTAGCTACAGGGATTATACATTTCTAATTAAAACTCTGGATTATAATATGTCACGTGATCTGCCTGTGACTAGGTGCAGAAATGTCCCCTCCATATCTTTCTTGTTCTTTTTTCATTTTGCCTCATACTATAGTTAGATATATAACCAGCATCAAGACATTAAGGTCCCAAGGACAGCGATAAGACTTTACCTAAGGCAATATTCCACTACCAGCATAGTGCTTTATACAGACCAGGGGCATAATAAATACTTGTTAAACAAGTGATGAATGAACAAGTGAACAAATGCAAATCAGTCCACTCTAGGCTTGTCAGCAACTCTTGTAGAAGAACAAAGGTTGAAGTGGTAGACACTTTATTTTTATTTGTTTGCTTTTAAGGTAGTCGTTTCAACTATCGTAGTCCTGTTTAGGAAATTTGTGTAATAATCAACCAAGGTTATCTTTTATGGGGAAATAACATTAATTGTTTTCCTTCCTAAAAAAAATAACACTTGTTAATTGTAGAAAATACAGACCAAAAAAAGAAAGAAAAAAATTACTGGAAATTCATCATCTAGAAATAAACTTTATTGAAATTTGTATATGTCTTTTTTTCTATGCAGATAACTTTTTTACCTTCTGTTTTGTTACTTCCTTTTTTCATCTAACACTATATAATGAACATCCTTCTATATCATTATATATCCTTCTCTAACATAATTTTTAATATGTACATATCATATCTTATTTGGATGTGCTTCAGAAATAATTGGTTAAGTTAGATTTTCTTTGGATTTTATTTTTCCCCTATTATTCCTGTCCCATCTCATTATCAACCAGAAAAACTACAAATCAACAGTAACAGAATGATACAGTAAGTAAACTCAGAGGATCCACTGAGAATTTTTACCTTTCTATCATTGTTACAAGCACCATGGCGATGAATAACACACCCACAGAAGAAACAGCCCTGAAAACAAGAAATAAAAATGAGAACATCCCAAATAAGATATTTTAAGATATATCTAGAGAAAAATAAGCATGGATCATGCAGCTAAGAAGAAAGAATTCCCCTCTCGGGAAGCTGCACAGGAAAAGTGCTCAATGACGGGATGTGTGGTAAACCGTTCAGATGGTCCATTGCAAAGTGAACTCTGAAGTTGCATGAAATGAATGGGCAAAAACATAAAGACCAAAATAAGTAGGAGTTGAAGTATAAAGAACTCTGTTACTGCATTGCTAACAGGGACATTTAGGTGGAGGTTAAGGGCACTCCATTCTAAACTCTGTTTCCCTTTAAAAGAACTTGAACTTTCTCCTTAACTTCTCAACTTGAACTTTCTCCTTAACTTCAAAGATAGTCAGTAGAGTCAGCTGAATAGAAAAGAAACATCAAACTAAGAAGAACACTACCAAAGAGAGAAAGTCAATAGACAACAGTCAGATGGTAAATAAGAGGGAGAAGAAGTGGAACTAGATGTCCCCAGAGAAAACTATATTCATGTATATAACTCTCTCTCTCCATATATATATAGATATAGATATGGATATAGATATGGATAATTCTGATTTATTTAATAAAAAAGCAGAAGTCTGGGAACTGTAAGTACTTTCTGATTTTTAGTAAGTTGAAGAGGTCATTTCTTCACTCAACATGGTTCAGTGGCTTAACTAAGATTCAGAGAGTTTTAAGTTCTATCTTCTCAGCTCTTTCAATGAAGTATTAAAAAAAATTCTAACTCCCTCCGACCAGCTTTCTACATCCTTAATCTACACTTAAATTATACTCTCCCACTCCATTATTCCTCCAAGATCATTCATCTAACTAAATCTGTCCACTTCATCCAAGCCAGTCTCTCTAGAAATCCTTGAACACATCTTGCTAAATTCTGCCTCCAAGTACTTGCCCATATAATTCCTCAGGATGCTTGTCCTTTATTCTACCATTAGTTCCTTCAACTCAGATCAATGAACCTGCCTCCTCCCCCAAAATGTTGCCTAAATGACTCCACTCATTTTAATCATTCGTCTATCAGTCATTTTAAAGAATATACCTCATTTACATTATCATTGACATATTGCTTTCAAGTTGTTTTATGGAGGCCTTATTTTTTCTTTGAATTGTAAGCTTCTAGAAGGCAAGTGTCATGGATTCTAATTTTTTGTTTCAAGAAAATGGAAGATAGAAAGAAGAAACAAAGGAAGGGGGAAGAAAGAAAAAGGGGATATGGAGAAGTAACAAGAAAGAAGACAAACAGAAGATAAATCTGTGAGATTTTATTTTCTAATACACACAATGAAAATAATGCTTTGTGAAAGTCATATTGACATGAATAAGTCTAATTCTAATAAGCACTCAATTTAAGATTGCAATCTGACCTTCCCCATCCCTGTTCCATTCTCTATTTTTTCTAATAATTCTACCTTTTCTAATTGCTATTTCTAATAAGCAATTTTTAATCTAATGACCACTCTATTAAAATTGCAACCCACCCCATCTTTCTTACCCTGTTTCACTTTTTCTTTTTTATACACTTATCACCTTTAAACATACTAAATCATTTATTTACTATATATATTTTACTATTGATTCCCCATCCCTACTCAACTCTAAGTAAGCTCCCTGATGGCAGGGATCTTCATCTGTTTTGTTCCCTGATGTAACTTCAACCCCAGAAGCAGTATCTGACCCAAAGTAGGTGCACAGTAAACTCACTGAATGAACAAAGCTCTCTGCAAATGTGACATACAGACTCTGAAATTTTCACAAATACCCACAACAGTTATAGTGATCAATGAAAAACTTGCTCCCTCATTAATGCTGCATACCAGTGTTAATCAACCACCTAAAAGATGGCTGATTTAGACCCCAACTAGATTAAGCACCATGAAAACGGGTGTTATAGAGAGTCAAGCAGAACTTTACAGAGCATGTGGCCAGTGTGGCCTTGACCACAGGCACCCTGAGGGGCTAGATGTTAACCAAATAAAATGGGATGGGGTGACAGGTGGCCAATCTGGCTCGGAGACCTTAACCACTACCTCATCACCCACAGTAAAAGCCACAGAAGGCCTGTGGCAGGGGACTTGCTGTCTCAGGAGCTCTCTCCAGTGTCATATTTCTACTCCACCTGGCTGACTTAGTGTAGGCTTCCTGCTTCCAGCCAGTTGTCATCTCTGCCCTGTCTTTTCTAATGAAGCATCCGATTCAACAGGCCTCTTTGATTCACAAATTAATTGTTTTTGGATCCCCTTTGGCTCCAACCCAGTCCCTCCCTTGTCTAGGAGAGAAGTTTATATAGCTTTTATTTTTTTTTTCTTTTATTTATCTATTTATTTATTTATTTTTGGCTGCTTTGTGTCTTCATTGCTGCATGTGGACTTTCTCTAGTTGCAGCGAGCAGGGGCTACCCTTCATTGCGGTGCACAGGCTTCTCACTGCGGTGGCTTCTCTTGTTGCAGAGCACGGGCTCTAGGCACGCGGGCTTCAGTAGTTGTAGCTCGCAGGCTTCAGAGCGCAGGCTCAGTAGTTGTGGCACACGGGCTTAGCTGCTCCCTGGCATGTGGGATCTTCCCGGACCAGGCCTAGAACCCATGTCCCCTGCATTGGCAGGCGGAGTCTTAACCACTGCGCCACCAGGGAAGCCCTAGATAGCTTTTAAAATGCATGGCTTGAAGACAGCCACCTTCAGAGAAAGTCTGTAAAACACAGTCTTGCCACAATTTCAGTAATTCCTCTCAAGGTACCCAGAGCAGTGGAGTCAACAAATATGAGTTCAGCTGCTGGTTCTACCACCTCCTAACTGATTATCCTTCAAAATAGGCAAAGCTCTTTCTCTGTGCACACAGGCCCCTTCCCCCATCTCTAGAGCTAGACAAATTTCCCTTTCGCTTAAAACTGTTGGCTCTGAGTCCTATACGCCAGCTCAGTCTCAAAAGGCCAATAATATTCATATGAAGTCTTGACAAGTTCCAAAGAAAATTTCTCCGTTACAGCTGGAAAAAGCTGGGCTTTGCAGTCAGATAGGCCCGAATCCGTTGGTGCAGCCATTTTCCAAGCTTTTTCCATGACCTTGGTTAAGTTACTTTTCTTCATCTACAAAACAAGTACATAATAAATATTCGCAAACTTATTGTAAGGAATAAAATAGATAATGTATATGAAGTACTTGGCATAGCCTGATATACTCTTGGTGCTTAAGGGCTATTAGCTATTTTTATTAATATTAATACCAGCTATAGTCTAATATAGTCTCTACTGAGACTAGTACTGGGATGAAAGAGACCAGCACTATTTTCCTTGAAGGCTAACTGGGTCTTTGTTTCCTCCGTAATGCAGTATACAATAGCTGCTCAACTTTTGTCGTGTGAGTACATGAATGAACAAATGAATGCATGAACAACATAATAAGGGAAAGCACACTACAAAGGGAGTCGGAAGTCCTAAGTGTTTGACTTATTTCAACCACTAATTAAATAACTGAAGATCTGTGGGTATTACACCATTTCTAAGTCCTTTTAGACTTCTAAGTTCAAAAAGTCCTTATGGGGACTTCCCTGGTGATTCAGTGTTTAAGACTCCATGCTCCCAATGCATGGGGCCTGGGTTCCATCCCTGGTCAGGGAACTAGATCCCACATGCCTCAACTAAAAGATCCTGCATGGGGCTTCCCTGGTGGCGCAGTGGTTGGGAGTCTGCCTGCCGATGCAGGGGACATGGGTTCGTGCCCCGGTCTGGGAAGATCCCACATGCCACGGAGCGGCTAGGCCCGTGAGCCATGGCCGCTGAGCCTGCGCATCCGGAGCCTGTGCTCCGCAACGGGAGAGGCCACAACAGAGAGAGGCCCGCGTACCACACACACACAAAAAAAAGATCCTGCATGTCACAACAAGATCCCCCACAGGGCAAAGAAGATCTCGCGTGATGCAACTAAGACCTAATGCAGCCAAATTAATTAATTAATTTTTTTAAAAAGTTCCTTATGGCTCTGACACTGTTAGATTCTGACAGTATTTGAAAAGGTAAAAAACAAAGATACAAAAACAAAAGGTACAAAACAAACAGTATTTGAAAAGAAAAGGAAACTCAATCAACCTCTGAGACCTGTTACTATGGACTGAATTGTGTCCCCCCCAAATTCATATGTTGACATTCTAAACCCCAGTGTGGCTTTATTTAGAGATAGGACTTTTACAAAAGTAATTAAGGATAAATAAGGTCATAAGGGTAGGTCCCTAATTTCATAGGATTAGTGTTTTTTTAAGAAGAGACACCAAAGAGCTTGCTTTCTCCTTCATGTGAGGGCACAAGGAGAAGGCAGCCATCTGCAAGCCAGGAAGGGAGCCCTCACCAGAAACCAAAGTGGACAACACCTTGATCTTGGACTTCCCAGCCTCCAGAACTGTGAGAAAATAAATTTCTGTTGTTAAGCCACCCATTCTGTGGTATTTTGTTATGGCCACCTGAGCTAAGCCACCTGTTATATGCCATACCCATCAGAAATATTCAACCCTATATTCAGAGTTCTCTAAGAATATCATTTTTAATCTCCATTCCAAACCCCTATAAATTTTATATCCAGATGCTGCTTAAATGAAATTACTGTATTGCAACAGCAAATTGACAATTCTAATAAACTACTCATTGGGTTGAATTTATAAACACTTTAGTACTATGCTTCAGAACGTTAATTATCAGTTTGAAAAGCTGATATGCTTTACTCCCTTGTTTACTTGACAGTTATTGAGCAAATTTCATGTTTGTTAATTAATTACTCAATGCAAAATCCCTAAGATTCTAAAGTAAATTTACTCACCAATTTATCATAACAAATCGAGTCTTTCATAGCTGAAAGAATGGGAAATTCCCCTTCATTTGATGAAGAAAAGCAATGGCTTTTGACACTCTAAGAACAGCTAGGGGGCTTCCCTGGTGGCACAGTGGTTGCGAGTCCGCCTGCCGATGCAGGGGACGCGGGTTCGTGTCCTGGTCCGGGAAGATCCCACATGCCGCGGAGCGGCTGGGCCCGTGAGCCATGGCCGCTGAGCCTGCGCGTCCGGAGCCTGTGCTCCGCAACGGGAGAGGTCACAACAGTGAGAAGCCCGCGTACCGCAAGAAAAAAAAAAAAAAGAACAGCTAGGGTCAGGCATGGTCTCCTGGTGGAGAAGAAATTCCTGAATTAACAAGTCTTACCTAGGAGAAATTTGTACATTCTACTCATATATTGCTCAATAACAGTAGCTGGTAGCCACATGTGACTACAGGGCACTGGAAATGCGGCTAGTCCAAACTGAAATGTGCTATAAGTAAAATATCTCACTAATAATTTTTATATTCGTTACATGTAAAAATAATATTTTGGATATTTTAGGATAAATAACGTTATTAAAATTAATTTCACCCTTTTTTACTTCTTAAATATGGCTACTAGAAAATTTAAATTTATATATGTTGATGGCATTTTATTTATAGTGAACAGTGCTGTTCTAATTAATTTCTTATCACATCTTAAAGTCTAGCTAGTTAAAGCAAAGTATAAGGCAGGGCTTAAATACAATCAACAGATATGTTTTGTATGGTGCACACAATTAAAACAAATTTTAATTAATTGCCAATATTTGAACATTGACAGATTTCAAATCAACATGCAGGCTGCTGGCTTCTTTTGGAAAGTCAGAATATTTAAAAACACTAAACCTACATTTTCCATGGCCCAAACTGGCTGAAATTGATTGGCAGCTTCCCTCTGAACAAGACATGAGCCCTCCAGTTCATCCTAGTCTCTAACTGGCTTATTCTACCTTCTCTGCCTACATGTAGGTATTTCAGTTTTGATGTTGGCTATAGAGAAAAGTTCAAACATAGAATGGAGTGGAAGAGAAAGTACATACTTTGGGCTTATACGGATCTTAGTTTGAACTCCAGTTTATTCATTTAAATGGCCATAAGACTTTGGATGAGTTATTCAGTGTCTCTGAAACTTGATTTCCTTATCAATAGAATATGAATAACTATATTGTGGAAATTAGTAGCAATTAAATAAAGTAAAATATAGTCAGGAGTTGCATCAGAATAGTTGATTAATGAATTATATTATTACTTCTTTCCTTTGGCTGACTCAATATTTATTGGGGAACTAGGGGTATTGATAATAGAGGAGTAGTTAGATCCTATGTGATTTTCCCAGTGCCAAGAATCCACAAAAACTATGGATGCTCTCTCCTTGAGTGCAAAGATCTTGGGAAAGAGGAGATCTTTCAACATCTTTCTTAGGCCCACATGATGGTTAAAGCACTTTTATTAATTGAAGTTGAATTTTTATTTGGTCAATTAGAAATTAAAACTTCAGATGTCTGACAACTATGCAAACTTTTCAAGTCACACTGAACCCCAATAATCGCAGATGTTTATTTCGATTGGCATCATGTTGCAGCTTTGTTTTACATCCCCAGCAGCTCATGTAAATTGCAGAAGCCTAACTTTTCACACCTATAAATACTTTGATTTAGTGAAACCAAGAGTTAAGGATAAAGGATGGAATAAAAAGCATGCAAAAAATGAGAGAGCAAAGATCGATGAAAAAAATTTCCTATATTACAGAAGCTGGGACACAAACCAGAATGATTTGTTCTGTAGACTTTCCCCTCTTGGTATCAAATTTGTGTCTCATTTGAGGACAAGCTTGTTCAATATTAGCTGCTGACTGGACTCAAATGCCTGCCCTTCACAGTTCTTACGTCATGATTCATATACTCTTCCAGCTCTTTTTGACTGCCTGCAATTACCTGTAACAGACGATTCTTCTGTGTTACCTTTTCAAATGTTTCCATGGTTCACAGATAAATCATCTGATGTATACTATACTGTCTCGTCAACAGTAAATCCAGGCATTGAGGGGCTCTCCCAAAATTCTATTGTCCTCTGCAAGTTGGCTGCCCAAAATAAGAATCCTCCTAGAACACACAAATAAATTCCACTTGGATACCACAATTAGCTGTAATAATAAACAAACAAATAGATAAATAAAAACTAGAAGAAAATGTAAGTGAATAATTATCTCAGATTAGGAAGGATTCTCCAAAGTAACAAGAAGAAATCCCAAAGAAGCAGGTCAAAAGTTTTGATGATAGAAAAACTTAAATTAAAAAAGAAAAACTTGGGCTTCCCTGGTGGCGCAGTGATTGAGAGTCCGCCTGCCGATGCAGGGGACACGGGTTCGTGCCCCGGTCTGGGAAGATCCCACATGCCGCAGAGTGGCTAGGCCTGTGAGCCATGGCCGCTGAGCCTGCGCGTCCGGAGCCTGTGCTCCGCAACGGGAGAGGCCACAACAGTGAGAGGCCCGCGTACAGCAAAAAAAAAAAAAAAAGAAAGAAAGAAAGAAAAAAAGAAAAACTTAAATAATAATCTAGCAAAAAATAAATCTATAAACTGGAAAAAATATTTGTTACAAACATGAGAAAGAACAATTATCTTTAATATGTAATGAGCTCATGGATGTTGCTTTTAAAAAACACTAAATATCTAATAGAAAAATGTATAAAGGAGATGAACAATTCATAGAAGTACAGCTAAGAAATGGCTACTAAAGCATTTTAAATTAAAACCTCACCAGTAACCCCATAATTTTGAATTGAAATAACAATAAAAAAATCTTTTTTTTCTATTCATCAAATGAATCAAGATTTGTTTCAATGTTAGTATTTACTTTGGAACAGGACGTGGTAAGATAAACAAACACATACCCTGCTACATTAGTGCCTTTCTGAAAAGCAAAAGCCCTTAAAAAGTTCCAACGCCTTTCAATTTTTCTGTAAGATTGAAATTTTTCAAAATGAAAAATTGAAGGATAAAAAGAAAAACAATCGGGCTTCCCTGGTGGCACAGTGGTTGAGAGTCCGCCTGCCAATGCAGGGAGCACGGGTTTGTGCCCTGGTCCGGGAGGATCCCGCATGCCACGGAGCGGCTGGGCCCGTGAGCCATGGCCGCTGGGCCTGCGCGTCCGCAGCCTGTGCTCTGCAACAGGAGAGGCCGCAGCAGTGAGAGGCCCGTGTACCGCCAAAAAAAAAAAAAAAGAAAAAAAAAGAAAAAGAAAAACTAATACATATTTCCTTAAGTAAATACTCTGTATATGTGTGTATATATATATTTAATTAAGATATAATTGACATATAACATTATATTAGTTTCAGGTATACAACATAATAATTGGATATTTGTATATATTGCAAAATGATCACCACAGTAAGTCTAGTTAACATCCATCACCACACAGTTACAATTTTTTCTTGTCATGAGAACTTTTAGGAACAATTCCCTTAGCAACTTTCAAAGATACAATATAATCTTATTAACTATAGTCACCCTGCTATACACTACTGAATATGTATATTTTTTTAAAGTTGTGAATCTAGCCATTCTTTTAAAGGGATCTGATCTTCCCTCTAAAGCAGTAGTTCTCAAAGTACGGTGTCTGGACCATCAGCATCAGCAGCATCTTGAAACACGTTAGAAATGCTAATTATCATGCCGACCCAGGTTTACTGATCCAGAAATTCTGGGGGTGGGCCAGCAATGTGTGTTTTCACAAGCCCTCCAGGTGATTCCGATGCACGCTAAAGTCGGAGAACCACTGCTCTAAAGTTACAGAAAACGTAACGGATAGAATAATGTATTAAATAATTTTTTGAGAATGCAATCAGATAACACCGCGTATGGGAAATTCTATGTGGCCAATTCTCCTTTTCTTCAACAGATAAATGGCATAAGGGATGCTGTACAGTAGAAATTAACATAACGTTATAAATCAACTATAATTAAATTTTTTTAAATGGCATGAGGGAAACAAAAAGAAGGAAAAGTATGGAAAAATTAAAAGAGACTTAAGAGGGCTTCCCTGGTGGCACAGTGGTTAAGAACCCGCCTGCCAATGCAGGGGGCACAGGTTCGAGCCCCGGTCCCAGAAGATCCCACATGCCGTGGAGCAACTGAGCCCGTGTGCCACAACTACTGAGCCTGTGCTCTAGAGCCCGCGAGCCACAACTACTGAAGCCCGCATGCCTAGCACCTGTGCTCTATAACAAGAGAAGCCACTGCAATGATGAGTCCGCGCACCACAATGAAGAGCAGCCCCCACTCGCCACAACTAGAGAAAGGCTGCGCGCAGCAACAAAGACCCAATGCAGCCAAAAATAAAATTAATTAATTAATTAAAAAAACCAACCCCCACCCCCGCCCAAAATAAAAGAGACTTAAGAGACATAATAACCAAATCTATGTGTGGACATTATTTGAATACTATTTCAACCACATCAATTGGAAAAAGATGTTTTGAGACAATTAGGAAAGGTCAAACATGATTTTAAGGAATTATTATTTGTTTTATTGTGTGTGAACATTATAATAGGGTTATCATTTTTTATTAAAGTATAGTTGATGTCACAATATTAGATAAGTTACAGGTGTACAATTAGTGATTCACAATTTTAAGCGTTATACTCCACTTATAGTTATTATAAAATATTGGCTCTATTCCCCGTGTTGTACAATATATCCTTGTAGCTTATTTTATACATAATAGTTTGTACCTCTTATTCTCTTACCCCTATAATGCTTCTCCCTCTTCCCTCTCCCCACTGGTAACCACTAGTTTGTTCTCTATATCTGTGACTCCCCTTCTTTTTTGTTATACTCACTAGTTTGTTGTATTTTTTAGATTCCACACATAAGTTATATGTATATATTTTTGATGTGGACCACTTTTAAAGTCTTTATTGAATTTGTTACAATACTGCTTCTGTTTTGGGTTTTTGTGGGGTTTTTTTGGCCACGAGGCATGTGGGATCTTGGCTCCCCAACCAGGGATTGAACCCTCAGCCCCTGCATTTGAAGGTGAAGTCTTAACTACTGGACCACCAGGGAAGTTCCTAGATTCCACATATAAGTTATATTATACATTATTTGTCTTTCTAGTTCACTTGGCATAATACCCTCCAACACCATCCATGTCACTGCAAATGGTTATGATTTTTAAATAGCCTTTTAAAAGTCCTTATCTGTTAGAGATTTTTAATAACTGTTTTAAAAAATAGATGAAGCAAATATGGCAAAATGTTAACAACTATAAAACCCGATTCAATGTGAAAAAACATGAGTAAAAATAGGAGTCTGTTATACTCTTCTTTCTACTTTTCTGTTCTATTGAAATTTTCAAAGAAAAAAGTAAAAGCAAACAAAAACTGCAGACCTTTTAGCCAGTAATTCCCGTTTTAGAAATTTTGCCTTAAGGAAATAGTCAGTCTCAGAAGATTTATTTATACATATCTTCATTACTGCATCATATGTACTATAAACTGTTAGAAAAAACCTAAATGTCCAAAAAATAAGAAAAAGTTATAATGAGATTTTTATGTAATAGAATATGATGCAGCTATTAGAAATGTTATATTTTAAAAATGCAAGATACAAAACACATATAGTATCATTCTTTTTTGTAAAAAATAAATATACGCCTAGAAAAAAGACTAGACAGAACTACAGGTATTCCCCACTTTTCCAGAATTCCCTTTACTCCACTTTACTTTTAAAAAGACCTACATTAATACCTGTTTTTGCTAACCAAAAGAAATACAAAGAGGATTTTCACTTTTATGAAAAAAGGCAAAAAGCAAAAATAGCAGTCAGCATTTGTTTTGCAGGGGGTGTTATAGAGGCAGCGCACACTGGGCAGGAAGAGTGGCACTACCAAGCTCCTTCCCTGGGAACCACACTCAGCATCTCAGCATCAAGCCACCATAGCTCTGAGTTGCGCCCGCAAGCATCTATGTTTTATCTTGATTTATTTTGTGCATCAGTTAGCAAGATGTGTCCTAAGATAATTGCTTATTCACTTTATGCCATTTGGCATACAAAAAAGGTTTTGTAGGAACGCTCCATTTTCAGATAGTAGGGGGCAACCTGTATATCAAAATGTTAAGAGTAGTTGTCTTTGAATATTGAAGCTATGGATCTTATGGACTTCCTCCTTTGTATAATAACTTACTATGTTTGCTAAATTATGCATATGAACACATTCGTAATAAAAAATATTTTAATAAAAATCAAAGTATTGTGTCATAATGGTTATAAAACTAAAGTACTATACAATAAAATTAAGACTTTTTTTTAAAGTCTAAGAATCATCTCAGGAATGAGCTATTACTTAATGAGAGAGAAAGAGGAGTTACACCTACCTGGTGAAGCACATCTTCTTTGTACTTTTCATTTGATAGCAATTGTGTTTGTATTTAGACTGTTGTGTTTGTATGTCCAAGGACATATTCATTCTATAATATTCAATAAATATTTATTGAGTGACTACTATTTGCCAACAGTTACCAAAACAGGCAAAAATCCCTGTCCTTATGAAGCATACATTCTAATGAAGGGAGACAGCTAATGAAGAAAAAACAAATTTTAATATTCATGGCATGTCAAATAATGAGCGTTATGGAGAAAAATCAGGCAGGGAAGGAAAATAGGGAGTGTTGGACTGTTGGAAGAGGGGGTAGTTATTTGATTTTAAATAAGGTAGCCTAACTGAGAAGGTGACATTTAAGAAAGACCTGAAGAGGTGAGGGAGTGAACTATACTGTACCTGGGGTAAAATCTCAGTCAGAGGAAACAGCAAGTGCAAAGGTCCTAAGGCAGAAGCATGCCTGGGGTACATAGCTTGTCTCTCTAACTTGACTGCAATTTCTTTGAAAGCATCAAATCATTCATTCACCTGCTTCTTTTGCCACAACCCTGATCACAATGCCTAGAATAGTATTCAGGAAACATTTATCAGAGACAATGATGCAAGGACTGAAAATTATTAGAATCCATAATCTTTTCCTTAAAAACCATCCATTATCATTCTCTCACTTCTTTACAAAGAAGAACTTTTTAACATAAGATCTGTTCAAATTTGGGTATGTTTCAGGACGTGGAAACGTTTCCTTTTCCAGAGACATTCAAAAAGACCAAAACATCAGTGGGCAGGGATGCTCTAAAGGAAGTACAAGTATCGGATGGGTTACCAGACTAGATGGCCCATTGTACTCCCTTCCATCACTCAACATTCAACAAATATTATTGAGCAATGAATAAAACCAAAATCCTTGCTTTCTTGAATTAATAATCTTGTCAGCAACCTAATAGCTGCTATAAACCTAGTGGATTGGCAAATAGTCAATGCTGGCTAAAAAACAAGGAAATCCCCTTTTTAAAAAGTGAACCATTTATAAAGTCATAATGGTTATTTACCAGAGAACGTGTTCCTCAACTTCTTAAGAGAATATCTTATTCATATTTGAATCTCCAGGGCTGCATACAGGTCCTCACTAAGTGTTGACTTAAATACATCATCTTGAATAAACTCCATATTTTCTAGTGTTTCTTCAGTCCCTAGCCTGGCATTTTCTACTTACTCAATTATATTGTTGATAGAAAGCTGAGTAAGGTATAATCATAAATGATAATCACAAATTGAAAATGTATTTACAATTAATTTGGTTCTTTTTTTTTCACGTTAAACATCAGCCTAAGGCAATGGCATTGATTTCAAGTTGAATATTGCTTGTAGTGAAATTGCCAAAAGGAAGACCAGCCCTTATTTGCTCATAAAATTCCACTTACTTTTTTTAAAACTTTCTATTCCCAGTAAAAAAAACAAAAGCCACGAGATTTTCTGCAAACAAAAGCATAGGGTTAATCAAAGATTCAAGATTAATGTTCACCACAGATGTATTTGTTAGATAAAACTAAGTCACAGTAACAAACAGATAGCCCAAATTCAGGGGATTTTAAAGAAAGTTTATCCTCTCTCATACAACAGCCCAGGGAAGGAATCCAGGTCAGAGGTAACTTGCTCCACACAGGCTTTCAGGGATCCAGGCTGATAACAGCTCTGCATCTTCAACACACAGCTTCCAGAGTTGCCTTGGGCATCATCACTCCAGTTAGCCAGAAGGAGGAAACATCATGAGGGGCATGAGTGGAAGGTTTGATGGGCCAGACTTATCACCTCCTCTCAAATTCCACATCTCATAACCTCATCTAACTGCAAAAGAAACCAGAAAATAGAGTCAAGTTTTGGATCCCTGAAGAAGAGGATATGGTAGGTTGTTGGTGATCTCTGTCATAATAGAATTGTAAATGAAACTCTAATTCTCTAAATGCTCTCCCCCACCCCACCCCACCCCCTCCACCACCCCCATGCCCAGAATATTAGCCAATGGTTATAGCCTCTGATTAAATCTGCATACTGAAAAGGACTCTTACAGGACATGCCCTATCATAGTTCATAATTTATGAATAGATTATATTCCAAAAGTTCACTTGTGAGTTTACTAAAGTATATCTTCTGGTAGAACCCACAACTTATTATTTATCCTATGTACACAGTCCCCCTCCCCTTGTTACTCTCCTTTCCATAGGTGCCTGTCAGTTTCATACTATGCCAAAAATCCCACCCAAGTCTATCCCAGTGCCCATTCCCCAGTCAGTATTGTCATCAATGCTGCTGTCCTTATCTGGGTGTTAAAACAGTGGCTTTATATTTTTAAAAGTATTTTCACAAATAGACATACTAATAGTTACATTTCTTGAATATTTCCTATATACCAGAACTACATTCTCTGAACTTCATTTTACTCATTTATAAAAATGGAGATAATAATAATAATGCTGATCTCATGAAGTTATCGTAAGGATGAAATAAGATAACGGCTACAGAGTGCCTGGGACCTTGCCTGACATTAGTAAATTTACTCAATAAATGTTAGCTGTTATTTTCCTAATTAGTTTATTATTACTCAATGATTGGATGAAAGTGTGAAGAGCTCATTATCACTCAGCTCTGTTCCCCTCTCCCTCAGCAAACTCCCAACCCTCCAACCAATAAAGGAAACAACAGTCACACTTTTTTGAATGTTGACAGTGGTTCTCAATGATAATGACCCTGAAGTGCTTGTTAAAAATGTAAAAAAATCCCTATTCAGTGAGTCTGAGGTAAGCACTGCTGCCACATTGAACAACACCAGGGGGCACCATTCACATTGTGTTGCATATAAATGGTGCTTCCTGGAGTTTTGCAAATTTTGGGTTCTAAAGTTGAGGCCCAGGAAATTATATTTTTAACAAACACCCAGGTGATTACAGACAATTTGAGACTGTTCTAGAGTGACTGTTAAGTGTTGGGACCTGAGAAAGAACTTATCCCACAGGTGAGTTCAGTGTCTAAAAGTGGCTGTAATCGAGTATCAATAAAATAACATTTTTAAAAGCCATCTACTACAACCTGATCACAGCTTTGTTATTCAGAACTCTTCTCAGCGGCCGAATTCAGTGGAATGAGACTTTAACCTGTAATTTCCCTCCCAAGGCTTCACAGTGCTCTTCAGACATGATCTCATTAATCCTCAGGACAGATCTGTGAGACAGGTGGCAGACATCGGACTTTTCATTACAGCTAGCTTGAGGCATGAGCGGGGTTCTTGGCCCCAGAAGACCAGTGTCAGTACCTGGATGGGTCTTCTGCAATCTCCCCAGTTTTCATCTATAAGACACCAAGCTTCTACTTTTTGCTGGGGCAATCTTCCCCAGTTCCCATATGACAAAGGTCGTTAAGAAGGCAAATTTCATTCATTTGCCCACTCCATTCATTCACAAATATTTATTAGCTACTACCTCATAGGCCTAATACTTTTTGGAAGTAGGTGGGTGTTGACGTATACATGCACAAGTAAGCAATTACATACTGTGCAAATCACTGTGGGATCATTAGGAGAGAGAAAACACATATTAATTGAGCACTAATTACTAAATGCAAGCTATTGTGCTGACGTCTTTCCTTAGATATCTCTTTTATTACTTGCAATAATTTAGAGAGGTAATGACAGCATGATTTTTACAACAACTGGTCACATACCTCTAGTTAGTATATATTTCAGGCAGACTTTGATCTGAGATTTGCCTGATTCCAAATCTATGCTTTTTCCATGGTCCCTACCCTAGGAGAATACAGCCCAATAATAAGGACAAGTACATAGATGACTTTTATATAATAATAATCGTGATAAAATTTCACATTTATTGAGTACTTGGCTAACTTAGCATGTTCCAGGCATTGAGCCAACCACTTTATATAGATTCTTTTGTGTAATCTTCACATCAGCTCTATGAGGTAGATACTGTTAATTAGCCCCAATTATAGATGAAAAAAATCTGAGGCTTAGCGAGGTTGAATAACTTGACTACAGGGGAGAAAACCTGAAGAACACAGTTGCTATCGCAAGAGGGAACTGGCTTGTTCTACAAGATCCCAAGAACTAAATATGAGACCAAAAGGTCAGAAGCTTCAGAGAGGTAGATTTGGGCTCAAAACGAAGATCTTACTGACAGAGCAATCCAAGTGCTGTCTCTGGAGGGAGCGAATTCCCTTTCTCAAGAGTTTAAACAGCTAACTGCCACTTCAAAGATACATTATAAAATGAATATTATTATGTCAAGAATGTTCCCCTGTTCTCTGCTCCACCACACCCCACTCCCACCTCAACTTCCACACATCCTTCAGATTTCAACCTAAATATCACTTCCTCAGAGATGTCTTTCTAGATCCTACACACTCCATTATACATGCTCCATTATACATCATCTTAGCTCCCTGTATTTCTCCTTCATAGCACTTATAACTATAATTAAATGACTAATTATGGGGTTAATAATGGAAAGTAGTTCTTATTGGGCAGAGAC
Organism: Delphinus delphis; assembly: GCF_949987515.2. NCBI lineage: Eukaryota > Metazoa > Chordata > Mammalia > Artiodactyla > Delphinidae > Delphinus > Delphinus delphis. Next base: position 53,609,849 of record NC_082683.1, read on the forward strand.
CACATGAATCTTGTTCTTGGATGTTTACTTACCTGGTGTCTACCAGTGTTTCGAACACATTAGATGCTCAATAAATATTTGTTGAATGAAGAATAAGTCACTGTTGATGGGTGACTGGCCCAGAAGTGGATTCTCAGAACTATCTCAGTTGATGGAGACACTAAGTCCCCCAGGTAAGCTAACTTGAACATTTCAGAGCTATTCATGTTCTTGGCACCTTTCATGCACCGTTTAAAAATCCAGCTCATTGAACTCTCATTCACACTTTACCTTTTCCTTTGTTTGCAGCTCAGTGTCAAAACCTCATCCACACTGGTCCATCCTCATGTTGGAAACTATGCAGCAAGGACTAGCGTTCATTTCCAATACCCTTGGCTTCTCTACACCAATTCATTTCATGTTCATCCATGGGCTTTGGCCTGCCTGTCTCCCTCGTCCATCTGTTTGGACAGCAATGTGCCTGCTTGTGGGTGGTTAGATACTTGGCATGGGATAGAATCTCCAAACAATGCAAGAGGTTTACATGGGCAAACAGCATTTCATAGTCAAAGACATCTGTTTTGGTGGTGGGGGTCTTCTCTTTGAAAGTCAGAGTGGCATGTGCCCCCTTTATACTTGATTATACCTGTAGAAATGTGGATGCCTAAACCAATAGAAAATCAAAAATCTCAAAAGGAAAATGAAAAATAGTCACAAAGCATTTATTTGATAAACAGAAGTGATAGTTTATTCTGGGGTAGGTGGTAGTGGGTAAGTGCTAGGGATTCATGACCTGCAAAACCAAGGAAGAGTAAAGTGTGGCATATAGAAGAAGCTATGGGAGAAGAGAGAAGGGGTGAGAATGCTTGGCAGACCTGAAGAGTCCCCAGGAAAATTCAATACATGTACCCAGGAAACAGGGCCAAGGGTTTTCTGCACATTGTGTTATACTAGGCAACAGAGGAGAAAAATGAACCACAACAGAGAGAGAACAGCTAAATCCAGAACCCAAGGTGTAGCCATGCCAATCAGTGGCAAGCAGGCAAGTGGGCAGGAATTAGTGAGGGCTGTATGCCATGGAGATGCTGGCTCTTTCATTTAAGATCAACATTTTCATTCCAGTTATTTAGGATGAAAGAAATGTGGCAAGGCGGGGCCTGAGGAAAGGTGAAGTGTGCTCTAAGCAGGTAGGCCTCCTTCCAAGAAAAGTGTCAATACCTACATCCATTCCCAGGTAAGCACACACACACACACACACACACACACACACTGTCGTGGCGAAGCAACATTGTCTGGTACGGGGCCGTGTTTCATAGAACTCTAAGAAAAGAATGAGCCAGTTATTACAGCATGTAGGAGTTTTGGAAAAAGTATTTGTTATTTCAGTTGTTTTTTTGGAATGAGCCAGGGAACTTTGGAATGTGAATCCTCAGCATGAAAACTCACTTTTCTTTTAAAATGACTAGGACAGCAGGGCCCTGTGAATTCCAAAACTGATTTAACCTTCCTAAATGGGAGAAGTGGGCGTACTAAGGAGGTAAATGGAAATGAGGAAAATGATAAGTAAAAATCATAAAGGAGAAGGAAAAGAAAGAATTTTGTAATGAAGACTAGGAAAACAGAAGCTGGAATAAAGAGAAAATAAGGTCCTTACCCTCCTTATGCCTTTCTCTTTCAAAGGAAAACAGACAACAATCATAAAAAACAAGTAAATTACCAAATGAGTCCTATCACTTTCAGAGCGTAATGAAATAGGGGTATGGGGAGGTAATCTTAGGCAGATGGCCAGGGAATCCCTATCTGTAGAGGCTGCAGGAGCTGAGACCTGAATGATGAGAGACAGTCATGCAAATATCTAGGGAAAGACCAGAACAGGCAGAAAGAAGAGAAAGGGTAAAGGCCCTAAGGCAGGAAGAAGTCTCCTGTGTTCAGAGAACAGCAAAGCCAATGAGGCTGGAACATAGTGAACAAGGTGAATGTGGTAAAAGACAAGGTTGGAGAGAGGTAGGCAGGGACCAGATCACACGGGGCTTGGCACGCTGTAGTGAGAAGCTTGGATTTTATTACAAGTAAAGGGGAAGCTAGCAGAGGAATTGCAGTAAGGAAGTAATGTGATATGATATGCATTTTTGAAAGATCATGCTGTCCATTACGTGAAAAATAAACTGTAGGGGGGCAAGAGTAGAAAATAAAGAGATCTGTTAGAAATTTATTGCAACAATACAGGTAAAAGATGGGGGGATGAGGTAAGAAATGATCAGATTTAGAATGTATTTTGAAGAAATATATTTGTGTCCTTAACCACCATGCCGAATTTTTCACTTATTACACATTATCTTATATTCTTAAATATATTATTCTCTGCCTTACCTCCTCAGACTGTGGTAATTGTAACTTATTTATAGAATTTTATATAGAATTATTATTTAGTAAACATTTATGAGCACTTATATCCCAGGTGCTATAGTAGTTTTTTAAAATATTTGTTTTATGAGTTGTTTTTCTTCTTGCCACATTTATTTTTATGTACACATGATTTACTCTGCTTATTTTCTATATCTACAATTTTCCTTTTGATTAGCTTTCTCCCTCTCCTTCTCTCCCATTTTGTTTATGTTCTCTGGCTCTTTTTTTTTTTAATTACTTTTTTTATTATTTTTTAAAATATTTATTTATTTATTTGGTTGCGCTGGGTCTTAGTTGTGGCAGGCGGCTCCTTAGTTGTGGCTCGTGGGCTCCTTAGTTGCAGCATGCACGTGGGATCTATTTCCCTGACCAGGGATTGAACCCGGGCCCCCTGCATTGGGAGCATGAGTCTTAACCACTGTACCACCATGGAAGTCCCTCTCTTGGCTCTTTTCATTCCTTTTTCAAACGTTCCTTATTTTATGCAGTAGTTTTTTGGTAGATAAGAATTACAAAGCACTTTTTCACAAAATACGTAATTTAATACAACAATCTTATAAATTAGCTCATGCAGATATTATTAATGCCTTTTTACAGATGAGCAAAGTGAGGTTCAGAGAGGTTAAATGATTCACCCAAGGTCAAAGAGCTGGGGAGAAAGAAACTGAGAGAAGAGTCGAGGTTCCCTGATTCCTAAATCAATGCCTTTCTACCACACTACCATGTATCCTCTGTCTTCCGCTCTGAGCCCACCTGCACTGTCCCCCAGATAGCAGGTGCTGTGATGGTGAGGACAACAGTACTCTCCATCTGCATTCAGTGTATCTATTTGTATAATTCATGTATTTCTCACTATGCAAAAATGTACCTTAGACTTACCCTATGTAGATTTTACCAAAAAAGAAAAGTTATTTATAAGAGACTAGGTCTCAGTTTTTTGCATGTGGACAGATTAGTCATAACTCAAGTCAAGAAATGTGGAACTTCCCTGGTGGCGCAGTGGTTAAGGATCTGCCTGCCAATGCAGGGGACACGGATTCGAGCCCTGGTCCAGGAAGATCCCACGTGCCGTGGAGCAACTAAGCCCGTGCACCACAACTACTGAGCCTGCGCTCTAGGGCCCACAAGCCACAACTACTGAGCCCGTGTGCCTAGAACCCACGCTCCGTGATGGGAGAGGCCACCGCAATAAGAAGTCCGCGCGCCGCAACAAAGAGTAGCCCCTGCTCGCCGCAACTAGAGAAAGTGCGCACGCAGCAACTAAGACCCAATGCAGCCAAAAATAAATAAATAAATTTATATATTAAAAAAAAAATGTTTTACTGGGTACCTACCATGTACCATAATTATTTCCTGGAAGAATGAATAACTGTATTGTATAAATGTAAGCCATTATCACAATCTCCTTGGAGAAATAAGAGAGAAAACAGAAATGTATAAGGCAATAAAATAACATGTAAGACGTGAAGCAACCTGACCTAGTGATTAAGAATATAACATGTATGGGCCTTTTCAAGGTTCTGGGGATGGAGGGGTGAACAAGACAGGATGGTTCCTGCTCTCATGAAGCTTTTACTCCAGACTCTTCTCATAACTGTTATTCTTGCCTTAAGAGCTTTGGAAACTTCCTGAGGTTCTTGCTAATTAATAAGTGCTAACACGTACTAGATGTTTACAGAAATTAATTTATTTGATCCTCTCAACAACCCTATGAAGTAGGTAGCATTATTATCAACTGCATTTTCCAGATTAATAAAACCCAGAAAGACCACACAGCTAGTAATTGGCAGAGCTAGCTTTGAATTCAGGCAGTATGACTTCAGAATTCACATGCTTAGCCCCTATGCAGGGAGAAATCTGGGTTTTGTGGGGCATGAAGTTTATACAATTCTAGGACTCTCTTTGAGAAAGAAAGAAAGAAAAAAAAACACTACAAATACAAAATTAGGTACAGGGCCTTGGAAGGGGTCCATGCAAGAGAGTGCTTTATTAGCTTCACAATAAATCTGCCTTTAGCTTCAAGGTAAACCCATGTCTTCCACTACGCAATACCTAAAGCTTGAGCCCTGTTATCAAAACGATGACTGTCCCAATCCAAATACTAGAATGTGGTTAAGTGAAGGGAGCAAGAAAATAAGTTATCCACCACTTCCAATTGTGAAACTATAGATGAGATTTTTCTGATGCTCCATGTCAAGCTGGTGAGCATTCCTAAAGTACCTACCATGTGCCAAGCATTGTGCTACCCTGCAGGGTATATAAAAATGAGTTTAAAAGTGCAAAGAGATGATAGAGAAATAGAGACATAGATAGACCTGATCTCAAGGACTCTGTTTATGTGTCCAGCATTGTATAAATGCAAAAGGAGACCAATATGACAGTGGTAACTGCCCTTGAAAAATTTAACTGATAATAAACGCTAAATGTTTACTATTTAAGCAACTGGCATTGCTGTAAGTGGATAACAACTGATGAGATAGGCACTAGCATTACCATCATTTCTACTTTACAGATGGAGAAACTGACCAGGGAGTGGCAAAGCTTAGTTCTGAATTTAGAAGTGCTAATTCTTTTTTTTTTTTTATCATCTTTATTGGAGTATAATTGCTTTACAATGTTGTGTTAGTTTCTGCTGTATAACAAAGTGAATCAGCTATATGAATACATATATCCCCATATACCCTCCCTCTTGCATCTCCCTCCCACCCTCCCTATCCCATCCCTCTAGGTGGTCACAAAGCACCGAGGTGATCTCACTGTGCTATGCGGCTGCTTCCCACTAGCTATCTATTTTACATTTGGTAGTGTATATATGTCCATGCCACTCTGTCACTTCGTCCCAGCTTACCCTCCCCCTCCCCATTTCCTCAAGTCCATTCTCTACATCTGCATCTTTATTCCTGTCCTGCCCCTAGGTTCTTCAGAACCATTTTTTTTTTTTTTAGATTCCATATATATGTGTTAGCATATGGTATTTGTTTTTCTCTTTCTGAAGAAGTGCTAATTCTTTTTTTTTCGGACACACAGGCCCAGCGGCCATGGCTCACGGGCCCAGCCGCTCCGTGGCATGTGGGATCCTCCCGGACCGGGGCACGAACCCACGTCCCCTGCATCGGCAGGTGGACTCCCCACCACTGTGCCACCAGGGAAGCCCAGAAGTGCTAATTCTTGAGCCACACTCTTAGCCACTCTGCTACTCTTCTTCTCCAATCTTTCTGGAAATGTTCAGGTTGGAAACATTAACAATTTGGGATCTAAAGCTCCTAAACTCCTCCCACTCACCATCTTTTCCATGAAGCCTTCCCTGCCCACCCCAGGTAGGTCAGGTCCCCTGCCATGTACACAGCCTTCCATAACCACCTGTCTCATAGGTGGATTAATGACTCACTTGTTGCCTCTTTTCTTAGACCTTGAGCTTCTTGAAGGCATGTGTCTCTAGCACCTAAGAGGTATTGGACAAATACTGAGGAATCAATGAATAAATGAGCAATACATGTCAGAGCATGATCAAGTGGTCTGTTGATTCCATGGTAAACAATTTATCTGCTGTAGGTTGTCTTTTTCTTTTAACGTCTAAATTTATTGATTTATTTATTTTTGGTTGCGTTAGGTCTTCGTTGTTGCACGCGGGCTTTCTCTAGTTGCGGCGAGTGGGGGCTACTCTTCATTGCAGTGCGCGGGCTTCTCATTGCAGAGGCTTCTCTTGTTGCAGAGCACAGGCTCTGGTGCGTGCGGGCTTCAGTAGTTGTGGCACACGGGTTCAGTAGTTGTGGCTCACAGGCTCTAGAGCACAGGCTCAGTAGTTGTGGCGCATGGGCTTTGTTGCTCTGCAGCATGTGGGATCTTCCCAGACCAGGGATCAAACCTGTGTCCCCTGTATTGGCAGGCAGATTCTTAAACACTGAGCCACCAGGGAAGTCCCTGCCATAGATTTCCTATGGGACTTGAGCAGAAAGTAAGATTTAGAAAAGCAGAGGGAGAAGGAAGAGGACATGTCAGGTAAGAGTAACAACCTGGGCAAAAGAGCAGAAGTGGGAATGGTCATGGCATGAAAGCTAGTTTCTTATTTCTTCAGTAATAAATTAACACAAACCTACTGGTTTAAAACAAAATAAATTTTTGCTCTTACTTCTGGAGGTCAGAATTCCATAAAATCAAAGCGTCAGCAGAGTTGTGTTCCTTCTGCAGGCTTCAGGGAGAATCTGTTTTCTTGCCTTTTTCAACTTCTGAGGCCACCTAAACTCCTTGGCTCCTGGCCCCTTCCTCGTGTCACTCCACCTTCTTGCTTCTTATCACATCTCCTGCTGCTGACTCTGACCTTCCTTCCTACCTCCTTGTTGTAAGGACCATTGTGATTATACCACTGGGCCCACTTGGATAATACAGGATTATCTCCCCATCTCAAGATCCTTAACTTAATCATACCTACAAAGTCCTTTCTCCTATGTAAGGTAACATAGTCATAGGGTCTCCAGGTTCTAGGGATTAGAGCTTGGACACAGACATCTTTGCAAGGCTGTTATTCAGCCTATCACAAAAGTTAACAATAAAAAGTCAGTCCAGGCTCTGTGACAGTTCTGTCACTATGAGGTCATAGGCTGAATGGTTAGAGTGGCCAGGCTTCCTTCTAGGCTAAGGAGTCTGGACTTGTTCTAATAGAGAGTCATTATAGAGTGTTGAAAGGGTCAAGTCATTAAGAAAATGATGTTGTTAAAAGATTTATTTGAAAAAAAAAAGATTTATTTGGCAACTGAGTTGTTATTAGCTTCAGTTGAATCCATCTCTTTTTCAACATAATAATAATAACTGTATCAATATATAAGGTTTCATTGCTATATACTTTCACATATAAGCCTGTATCATCGGTATTAGTATCTCCATTTAAATATGAGGAAACTGAGTTTAGAGAGGTTAAGTGACTTTTCCAAGGAGATTATATACAGCTAACACATGGCAGAACCAAGCCAGATAGTTTGAGGAGGCAGTAGTTCAGTGGATAAATACAAATGCCTTTGGAAGCTAACTTGAGTCCAAATATTAACTCTGCCCTTTACTAGCTACTTGACTTTGACCGAGTTATCTCACTTCTCTATATTTCATTTCCCTTTTCTCTAAAATGAGGTTAATAATAGTCCCTACCTCATAGGTTTCTGTGAGGACTAAGTAAGATAACGCTGGTAAAGAAAGTACTTGGCACAGAACAATCAGTAAACAGTAGCTACTATTATTACAAATCCCACCCGCTTTCCATAACATCAAACTCAGATGAGACCATCTGAGACCATACTTTTAAATCAGCTTATATTTCAACACAGGAAGATTCAAAATCTAAGTTTTAAAAAAAGCTATTAAAGATAGGTTTCACAATATCTTCTAGCACATAAACTTTCCAGTTCTCCCCAATTAAAAAAAAAAAGTCCTCATAACGTGTATTAGTGCCCAAAAGATATGTTAACAATTTTAATTCCAACTCTCAATTATTCTCAGTGTAATTTCCTATATGCCCTAATTTTCTTTAGTCAAGGTCTGATTTTGTTCAGTTGGGTTATTTGTGAAAGACCAAATAAAATGTAGTTTTGCAGTCAATAAACATGGACTGGTCTGTATAACTTCAGTGGACAAGCAAGCATTTGCCAAGTGTCTGAATTAACCTTTACTTTGTGCCCATTTCTAGGAGGAATGAATGAGCGCCAGTCATCTGACGGCCTAACAGCCTCTGCCTGGTGTCTGGCATCCAGAGACTTCCTGGCTGACCTTTTGGAGAATGTCCAACCCTGAAAAAATGGAATCCAAAAGAAGACACAGCATGGGGCTCCATGATTTGGAGACTGCACCACGTTGGTCACTGGAGTTAAATACGTTCATATCCATTCAGCTCTGTGCTCTGTCACGCAAAATATTAAAATGAAACTCAAGGAGA